>NC_134354.1:150343592-150588592 GCF_048569485.1 Anomaloglossus baeobatrachus
ATACGCTGCAGTCTGGAAAGACGCTCCGCAGGTCAGTGTTTGCTGCAGAAAAAACAAGCACAGTGGGCACGGGATTTCTAGAAATCCCTCCACTGTGCTTGTACTGTACAACGCAGCGTTTTGGACACAGCAAAAACACGCTACATCCAAAATGCTGCAAATACTGATCGTGGGCACGCAGCCTTATACCATGTGATCAGCAGTGCTGAAAAGGATTGGATGTGGGCGTGTCAGATTGCAAAATGGGTGTGGTTAGGGGCGTGGCTTAAAGGGGAATATGCACATAACCTTGCTAACTTTAACTAACTTTAACTAAGTGTGATCAGATACCTAATAACAGGGAAGAAATTCCTACTCCGGAAGCTGCGCTTCATCATCCCCTCCTGAGGCACTTTTCAAAATTCCATCTACCATTGCTTGCACAGAAATCCATTTTCACATTCCTCAAACGCATCTCACTCATGTGCATCTTCAACTTGTATAACTGTTCACAATAACAGTAATTTTGACCAGGGGTGCCCAAAACTTTACATGCCATGTACAGTCATGGCCGAAAGTGTTGACACTCTTGAAATTGTTCTAGAAAATGAAGTATTTCTCACATAAACTTATTGTGGAAAGGGAGGAAAGGACACACCCTCTTGTATCTTGAGCAATGTTCTGCCTATTTTTCCTGCATGTTGTATCAGTGTGCCTTTCTGAAGCCGGCATGTGTACATCCCACATCAGATGAGATTTAATGTGAGTGAACACAGCTGTGCGCGTGTGCAAAATTTACAGGGGCTGGCGTTGGCGCCGGATCGTGGAAATAATGTTACTGTATTATGCCCACAGGGGTGTGATCACATGGAAAGAGGCCTGATTAGTCTGGGGAAACAAACCCCCATCAACTAGTCAAGGCCCTAATTAGCACAGGGACACCACAGTTTATAAATCCTTTTTTAAACATTCAATTTAGTGAAAAGCATTACACAGGGTTGGTTGGGCAGGAATTTTGATATACAGATATGAATGCTGCTGAAGGGCATAGGAAGACCTGTCAGGTTGCCTTGAAATTCACATATAATGTCCTCCTCCCCCAAACCTCCCCTCTCTCCTCCCCACATTCATCATAAGGCCCTGAAGCCTCTCTTCTACCCTCTTCTGATCCCAATCCCCCCCACCTTATTGTCCCATCCTCAGCCTATTAAAAAAAAAGTCACCACTCACCTCTCTGTATGGGCCCCCGCAGCACCTCATCTTCTGCTGGTTACTTTTCAAATAACACAGGTGCGCACTGTACTGATCTCATCAAGGTGCGCGCACCTGTGTCACAGAGAAAGTGTAGGGCAGGTAGCAGATGACAGATTCCTACGTTCCGCTGCCTACACTGTACAGAGCTGCGGGATTGCTCCCTGCCCTGCACGGTGCATGTGATGAGGGCAATCTGGCCAGGGTCCCCCCAAAGCCTTAAGCCCCAGACAACAGACCAGACTGCCCTTATTATTAACTGGCCAGCAAGGGCTCCCTGAACCTCCGGGCCCCAGTGCAGCTGCACCAGCTGCACCAGTAGTATGACCGCCACTGATGTGCCTGTGGATTAAGAGCTTGTGTGGCAGCCAGGGGGCAGGGCGTTAACCTTAATTGTCGCCGGGCCGGTGATGTCGGTTCCGGGGATGTCATGGGTGGCCCTGTCCGGCTTCGTGCCTCGAGGTGTCCACGAATAAAAGGGGGATGATGAGGTGGAGGGGATGTTTATTATGACGCCACCTGCGTTACGCAGCCAGGGATTAGCCGCTGCTGCTGTCGCTGTCCTCCGGGGCGGATGCTTATGGCAGCAAAGATGGTATCACTCCCCACAGGTGGAGCGAGCCCCGGGAAAATGAAGGCGGTAGGGACTGCTGGAGGCGCCGTAGCACGGGGCGATGGAGCCAATAATGCAGGGACGACGCCGGGGCTGCGGTTAAAAGTTCTTTTTACTCACAGTTTGTAAGGCGCCCCGGTGGTGCCGCTCTCCTCCATAATCGGCTCCAGCCGATCTCGGGTAAATCAGAAGCAATTACCAGTGTCTGTGGAGTATGATACCTTTCTCCTCTGCGCTTACTTGTGGATCCTTGTGGCTTGAAGCAACTTGGGGACCCCGGTGTTCTTGTAAAGTGTCCTGTCCCATATGCAGGAGGCGTGGATCCGCCATGGAGCCCGACCGTGATCTTGGCCCTGGACCCTAGGTGTCACTGTGCTTTTGGAAAATGGGTGGTGGGTGATGGGACTTGGAATCCCCATCCCCTGCAGATTCTGGTGGTCCTACGTGGATTATATCCCACACTAGGGTTCTGCACCCTGTCTAGTGCCGGCACTGTGGGAACGGTTAGGCTCGACCTCCAGCTACCATGTTCTCCTCTGTCTCCCTAGCTCCACCGGTTGCCTCTTGCCCTTTTCCAGTCTGCCCGCTCCTAGCAGAAGACGCTTTCAAGCACTCTCTCCTGTGACCGTGTTGTTCAGAGTCTCAGACTATTGTAAAATGAAACTATTTGTCTGTTCCTACTCTCTCAGTGCAGCCCCCTCCTTTCTGATGACTCACCAGTGGTTGTCACAGCAATCGGGAATTTCCCTTGCTGTCAGGCTTTCTGAGTTATGTAACTGTCTGACTCACTGGCTAGATGTTGTGTAAGTGAAAAACACCAGTGATTAACCTCCTCTTACCCGGAATAAGCATTGCACCCTAAGTGAGATGCAATACCCTATGACAACTGAAGCCCAGGGGTGCCACACTTGCAATGGAACTTCAAGTATAGAAAATCCTCCCTTAGGCTATGTTCAATGTTGTGTTTTTTTCTGCAGCAAAACTTGTTCTCTTGGCAGTAACAAAGCTGCATTTTTGCTGCATTTTTGGTGTGTAATTTGTCTACAGTATATGTACCGCCCCCGCGACAGCCAACGGGCTGCTCAGATCCGGATCCGCAGTGGCTTGAGGTGTCTCCGGACCCGAGGCAGGGTCGCGCGGCCTCTCGAAAATAAAAGTTGGGTAGAAAAGGTGGATTTGGATAATGTTCGCGACGCCACCCACGGTTCGTGGTAAAAATTGGGATACCACCGCTGCTGCATTTAGGGGAAAAAGGAGCGCTCGGGAGCGATGGAATGGCAGCTGTAGATGTTAACCCCTCCGTGGGCAGGGGAAGGTGTCCCGGGGCTCGGTGCTGGCAGGCTGGGGACCCGTTGGGAGCAAAGGGGCACAACGTACTCACACAGTCCAGAGATGCTGACACTGACACCAGGTAAACCAAAGTCTTGAACGTCCTGCAGCCTTAGTCCAAACACGTTGGGTCCGTGCCCTTTTGGCGTTGCTGGTTGGTCTGAAGCCTTGTCCCTTGGCACCGTGTTTACACTTGGTGGATCCCTTTTCGCCTAGAACTACTCGGGTCCTAGTCACCTGCGTGACTAGCAGGGTGAGCTTGCTCTCAGGGTTCATGCTTGGGATTTTCTGGACGATTTTGGGAAGTCCTATCCCTCCATTGCGCTAATACCCCAATTTTGGAGTGGGTGGGGAGCTGTTTGTGAAGATTCCGTTCCCATCGGGTGAATTACTGGGCTGCATGAAGCTACTTCCCAGCCTAGGGTCCGCATACCCCGTCGTGCTCTGGCCCCTGCCCGGTTGTATCACACAGGTAGAAGAAAAGACCGGGTTTATGCCGCGCTGAAAACCACTGATGCGTGTAAATTAAAAGATTTCCTTTTTATTGGATAGTTCCTACGCGTTTCAGAGACATCCGTCTCCTTCCTCAGGAAAAGAAATCATGATATGATTTATTTTCCTGAGGAAGGAGACGGATGTCTCTGAAACGCGTAGGAACTATCCAATAAAAAGGAAATCTTTTAATTTACACGCATCAGTGGTTTTCAGCGCGGCATAAACCCGGTCTTTTCTTCTACCTGTGTGATACAAAATTTCTCTCCCGGGGCTGCAGCTAAACCACCAGGCACTCACAGGCTATCATAAGGGGTTGTGACTGGCACAACCTCACCAGGTGAGTGCTTCTTTGTCTTGTTTGTCCACCCTCATACCGGGTAAGACCCTATTGCGCTTTTTTCCCCTTTACAGTTTTACCCTGCCCGGTTGTAGCACAAGGCCGCCGGTCTGCCCTTCATGGCAGTACCGTGCCCCCTGTCACTACCCCCTGCGACCTGGGTTCCAGCTCCTTCCAGGCCAGACCAACATCTGGCACCTGGGACTGTTACAGGAGCCCAGCTCCGCAGCGTGACCTTTCCTGTCACCACTCACTGCCACTTCTCCACTACTCTCCTCTCTCTCTCCTGACACTTCTGGCCTTCCTTCTACCATCCCTCCATGTGGGCGGCTCTATTCCCCTCAGGCTGCCCAATGGCTGTCTGGTGGGTGTGGTGCAGAGTGTTTCTCAGGATTTGTGCATACCTGTTCTTAGCAACACCAAAGGGACAGGACCCGTAACCAAGGAGGACTGGGTACCATGCAGAAGGGCAGATTGCATGGCACCCTTGTGACGACCTGATAGGCCAGGGCGTCACATATATATATAAATAAAGTTCGTTTCATTCACCACAAAAGCAGCAAAAATGCAGTAAAGATTCAGCAAAAAAATGTAGAAAAAACACAGCTGCGTTTTTGCAGTTTCATTGCTTTTAATGGTGAAAAAAGTAGCAAAAACGCTGAAAGAATTGACATGCTACTTATTTAAAAAACACAGCGGTTTTCCATTTAAGTCAGGAATAAAAAGCAAGTGTGAGTCTGAAATCTCATAGCTTTTGCTGGTACTATAGAGAGCAGCTTTTTATTTGCATTAAAACGTAAAAAAAACTAGCAAAATGGAATGTGTGAACATAGCCTTAATGTTTAGTGTTGGCTGTTGCTCAAACATTTTTATGCTGCTAACATGATGCCCCAGGGCAGTGGGGTACTCGGCGCGTGATGCACAGTGGGGGGAACAGTCGTGGTCACGGACGATGCCCGGTTCCGTGACTCTGGGGGTTGGCCCGAATAAAAAGGAGTAAAAATAAAGAAAGGAATAAAAATAAAAGAGTTTTTCGACTACGCCACTTGCGGTGTGCGGCCAGGTAATTTAAGAGAGATGCTAGTTGTAGCCAGTTACCCCAAGCGCTCACCGTGGTAGCTGAAAGGAGGTAGTCCCGTTCTGCTGATACTCTCTCAGGAAAAACGATCAAGCTAGTGATCTGACGGGGGTGAATTATATCGCACAATGTATGTTAAAGCAGTATTCCTCCGGGGAAGTTTTTGGGGTGATGAGCTGATATGAGTTACGGTCATTGCTTGTATATCCTTAATCCATGTTTATTGAGTGTGTAAACTGATCATGTTGTATCCTTGGGCGTTTACGATGGTTTTCTACAATCCAATACCTCAGCCTGTTTTAAGAAGAAATACAGTGAAAAGTCACCAGTGCATCATTACCTCTACGTGTGTTGCACTCAGGGACTGTTTGTTACATTTGCATTAGTCTGCAGGATGCAACACTCCAGCACAGAGATGGCGGATCAGAACGTGACAAATGTCACCAGGGGTAGCATGCCCCATGTGGCTATTTTTAGCAATACACCAAAGTTTACGGGGAACAATCTGGTATTGCAAGACTGGATGGAATGACTTAAGAGCATGCTGCTCATGCTTTCCCTAATGCCAGCTTTGCAGGCAGAGACAGCCTTGCTGATACTATACAGGGAGGTTCCACAGACATTAAAGATTTGGCCCCGATGGCAGCGGGACATGGTAGCTAAAGTGATAAGGGAACTTTACACGCTGCGATATCGGTACCCACACACCCGTTGGTTGTGCATCACGGGCAAATTGCTGCCCATGGCGCACAACATTGCTAACACCCGTCACACGGACTTACCTTCCCTGCGATGTTGCTCTGGCCGGCGATCCGCCTAATTTCTAAAGGGGCGTTTCGTGCGGCGTCACAGCGACGTCACATGGCAGCCATCCAATAGAAGAGGAGGGGCGGAGATGAGCAGCCGGAACATGCCGCCCACCTCCTTCCTTCCTCATTGCCGGTGGACGCAGGTAAGGAGATGTTCGTCGTTCCTGCGGTGTCACACATAGCGATATGTGCTGCCGCAGGAACGACGAACAACATCGTACCTGCAGCAGCAACGAAATTAAGGAAATGAACGACATGTCAATGAGCAACGATTTTTCACGTTATTGCGCTCGTTCATTGTCGCTCATTGGTGTCACACGCTGCTATGTCGCTAACGGCGCCAAATGTGCGTCACTAACGACGTGACCCCGACGATATATCGCTAGCAATGTCGCAGCGTGTAAAGCACCCTTTACAGATTCTAGAAGATATGAATGGTGATACTACCAACCTGGGGAATTTGACAATGCTTTTATTTTGATGGGTCTAGGGAAAGAGAGACATTGACTCAGTACGTGAATGCCTTGTAGGAGGTAATGGCCCACATTACCCAGAAGACAGATGGAGAAATATCGGTGATTAGGAACATGGGACACAGTGCTATGGGATCAGCTGGTCACTGGCGTCAGGTATTCATACCTGAGACTGGCACTGTGGGAGTGTTGAGGTGTAGTCCTGAATTTAGTTTCCTAAAAGTGGTTGCGGAAGAAAGAGTTTGGTACAAAGAGGCACCTGTCACCACCAGTGTAGTTCAGAGCCCAGAGATGGCCACTAGCGAGGTGACAAACTCTGAGCTAGACTGGGCCCATGAATTTTGAACAGTTAAAGGAAATCTCAGCCGAATCCGACTCCCCGCTTCCTGGAAGAGGATAGAGTCACCTGCTGGGCGTGTGGAGGAAGAGATCATATATCCAAGAACTGCTCAACGCAGATCAATGTTACTCAACTCTATTCTATGTGTTGCAAGCACGTGTGGTATCCCAGGGTCCAACTTTGTCTCGGCCTCCACCAAGATAACCCAGTGTGCCGTCAAGGAAAGGTAGCATCCCTGTCCACAACCATTTGTACACATGTCTGTGATTAAGTGGACCTTCCCAGCAACTGCTTTGGTCAGAGCATGGGTGATGTTCTTGGACATGTGCTTGTGTGGCGTACTGGCCTAGCCAGGTCGTCACAGATAACACTCAAACACCCCCACCCCCATTAGACAGGGACACCAGCCAAACAAAAACCCTTGTTGCCTCACTCCGGTGTCTGATGTCCACACCAGGTGGGGCGGAGCCAAGCGGTTGGCCCCACCCACCGAGGAGTTCACAGGCCTGCAGGCGGGAAAAGTGGCAGAACAGTGTTGGAGTTTGAAGTGAGAGGAGCAAGCACTTGGGTGTCTGGGTTTGTGGCCCAGGCACTAACAGCAAGGTTGGTAGACAGTGGTGGCCATCTGCAGGAGTGGTGGAGCAACGCGGAACCGTAGGACCGGGGTCGGGCGACGGCCCGCCGGTACCGACCGGGGAGCGAAGTGAAGCCAGCACACACAGGCAGGGCCATCGGACACCGACCAGGCTTGGAGCCGCCGTCAATAGTCAGATCCGAATGTGACTGGAACCCCAGGGGTTTCATAACAGCAAAAGTCCCGATTGAAGGCAACCGCCCACACCGTGAGGGTATATAGCTACCGCCTAAGGCTAGAGACCCAAGGGCCAGCGCCTGCGGGCAAACGGGCTCCTCCGGTACCCATACACCGGGGAGCGGACTACCGTTGGGAATCCATAGTAGTCAGAAGGAGAAGATCAAGGTGCAGGGAAAGACAGCCACCATCACCTGTCTGGGGAGAAACACTGCAGCCGGCTGCGGGACCCGATCATCCAGCCGTTTGGTTTACCGAGGACTTTGTACCTTTCTTGCTGAGTGAGTACACCCGTGCCATCCGGCACCGCGCCGCACTGTCCCTGCAACCCTGCACCTCGCCAACCCTGCCTCCCCGTCACAACATCATCAGGCCCCGGGATCACCAACCCCTACCCACGGAGGGGGAAAACAACATCCCAGCTGCTCCTTACCATCGCTCATGGGATCCCCGTCACCAGCAGCGGTGGTGCCTATCTTCACCACGACCCGTGGGTGGCGTCACGGACTAAATTCCCCAAACCAACCACCCTTTTCACTCACGGGCGAGGAACGCCGCTCGAGTCCACAGGATCCGGCCCACCACTCGAGCCACCGAGCAGCCGTCGCAGCAGCGTCGGACCCGAGCGTTAGCGAGCTCAGCGCAGTGGCGTCCTCCCCGCCCGCGACAACTTGGCGTCACGAACAGGATTGAACCCCTCTACTTACCAGTAGAAGTGCGCCTTGTGATCTCCGCCGGCGGCGTCCGGCTGAAAATTTTGAAGCGCCGCTATCTTGGCGCGAAAATCTCCCGCTCGAGCGTCTTCTCCGAGCAGGGAAGGCGCGAAAGCGAAGCCCCGCCCCCAACAACCGGAAGTGCTGAAGAGTACCAAGGGGGCGCGAGAGTGTGTCTGCCCAATGTAGCCGATGCTATAAAAGCGGGGACACCAGAACTCTGCAAACATAACTGGTTCCTGGAAGCAGCTTGCAACATGTCCGCATCATCAGAGAGGCCTGAATCTCCGGAGTCTGCCCCCGGGACGGCGGCTTGGCTGAACACCCAAGTAATGCTGTTGTGCTGCCGTAACCGGGTCCAAGTACGGGACCTGCTCGATCGCTGGACCACTGAGATGGAGGAGCTGGCCGCGGTCGTACGGGCGCATGAAATAGAGACCATGCTAGAGGAGCTGGTGAGAGACCCACACCCTTGTGTCCCTAGAGGACCGGCCGCTGCAGCTGAAGGATCCGGTCTACCCCTGGCCCCAGCAGGGCCTGACCCATCGCCTGTGCTGACCGCCCATACAACCCCACCCAGATCACTGTCCCCAATGGAGGTGGCAGAGTCCGTGTTGCCCCGCCAGGGCCCGGAGGCCCGAGAGGAAGCCAGCCCATCAATCGCTGGAGTGGGTAACGTAGAAGAACCGATAGCAGACCCCCACACCCCAGCCAACGACGGGTCACTTGCCACTGAGGAGCCACGAGTCTGGGCTCAGCTGGAAACCGTTACCGACCTGCCAAGTCCCAAAGTTAGTTCCCTGGAGTCAGATGACAGCTGCTCGGGGGCTGACACAGAGCCGGTCTTGGAGTCCGAGGAAGCGGGTGAGAGCCTTCCCAATAGCGATGCGCCAGTAGCTTTCTATGTCCCGCGCGGTGGAGGGAACGGATACCGGGCGGCCCTCTCCCACCAGGCCTGCAACCGGATGTTTGCAATATTAACAGCGGAAGGCGAGGCCACCTCGGAGGAAGAGGTGGAATAGGCAGCGGTTCGCCGTTGCAAGCAGTTGTCCCCCGCTGGGACCCTCAGCAGTATAAATGAATGACTTTAATGAACCGTGAACCTTCATCTGATTGTCCATGTGATTATTCCGGCCGTTGCCGGCAAGTTGTCCCCGGAGGGACCCTGTGTGCTTTTACCTCCCTGCATGAGAGACTACTCATGGACA
Source organism: Anomaloglossus baeobatrachus (assembly GCF_048569485.1). NCBI lineage: Eukaryota > Metazoa > Chordata > Amphibia > Anura > Aromobatidae > Anomaloglossus > Anomaloglossus baeobatrachus. The sequence goes on from NC_134354.1 coordinate 150,353,029, forward strand.
TGGCCGAGAACTGGCAGGCCACCCACGAACTTGTGGGCTTGTAAATAAGTTGAGGGGTGAGTTTCCGTCGGAGCCGCCTCCGGAGAGGCAGATTGGAGGAAGGGCCCGCAGCAGAGCAGGCTGGGGCCCGGCCACCACCAGGACCGGTGGCCATCCTCCGGGGGTCAGGGCTCCTCCAAGGACGTGGGGTCCCCTGAAGTGACAGCCGGGTGCGAGTAACCGTACCCGTTCCTGCTCGGGCAGCCTGAACCTGGACTGGGGTCAAGGGGTGCTGCCCACTTCTTAGGGGCAGCATCAGGGCTAGGTTGCTTGGGTGGGAGAGCGGAAGACACCCGTCCGTCCGTCTGTTATTATTAAAAATGTTTTTGTTTTATATGTGCAACGTTTGACGTGTCCTAACAAAAATGCTTATGTTTGAAAATGTTTACATGTTATTTATATTGTTACAGTTTTAAAAATAAAAATAAAACCGGTGATGGACGGGCAGCCCGCGGACGGTCTGCATTTCACCAAGGGGGAATGTGGCGCCCTGGCCTAGCCAGGTCATCACAGATAACACTCAAACACCCCCAACCCCATTAGACAGGGACACCAGCCAAACAAAAACCCTTGTTGCCTCACTCCAGTGTCTGATGTCCACACCAGGTGGGGCAGAGCCAAGTGGTTGGCCCCACCCACTGAGGAGTTCACAGGCCTGGAGGCGGGAAACGTGGCAGAACAGTGTTGGAGTTTGAAGTGAGAGGAGCAAGCACTTGGGTGTCTGGGTTTGTGGCCCAGGCACTAACAGCAAGGTTGGCAAACGGTGGTGGCTGTCTGCAGGAGTGGTAGAGCAACGCGGAACCGTAGGACCGGGGTCAGTCGACGGCCCTCCGGTACCGACCGGGGAGCGAAGTGAAGCCAGCACACATAGGCAGGGCCATCGGACCCCGACCAGTCTTGGAGCCGCCGTCAATAGTCAGATCCGAATGTGACTGGAACCCCAGGGGTTTCATAACAGCAAAAGTCCCGATTGAAGGCAACCGCCCACACCGTGAGGGTATATAGCTACCGCCTAAGGCTAGAGACCCAAGGGCCAGCGCCTGCGGGCAAACGGGCTCCTCCGGTACCCATACATCGGGGAGTGGACTACCGTTGGGAATCCATAGTAGTCAGAAGGAGAACATCAAGGTGCAGGGAAAGACAGCCGCCATCACCTGTCCGGGGAGAAACACTGCAGCCGGCTGCGGGACCTGTCCATCCAGCCGTTTGGTTTACCGAGGACTTTGTACCTTTCTTGCTGAGTGAGTACACCCGTGCCATCCGGCACCGCGCCGCGCTGTCCCTACAACCCTGCACCTCACCAACCCTGCCTCCCCGTCACAACATCATCGGGCCCTGGGATCACCAACCCCTACCCACGGAGGGGAAAAACAACATCCCAGCTGCTCCTTACCATCCCTCCCGGGATCCCCATCACCAGCAGCGGTGGTGCCTATCTTCACCACGACCCGTGGGTGGCGTCACGGACTAAATTCCCCAAACCAACCACCCTTTTCACTCACGGGCGAGGAGCGCCGCTCGAGTCCCCGGATCCGGCCCACTGCTCGAGCCACCGAGCAGCCGTCGCAGCAGTGCCGGACCCGAACGTTAGCGAGCGCAGCGCAGTGGCGTCCTCCCCGCCCGCGACACTCGTGTAAGGCGGGGATAGCAATTTGGGAGAAAGTCATGGCTGGGGACCGAGTGCCAAGGGACAGACACCGCCAAGAGGTTGCCGAAAGACTCAGTCTCCACAAGCCGAAATGGCAAGATTTCCAGGGCAAGCATTCTGGCAATATGGCTGCTTAGTGTTTGTGCCTCTGGGTGGGTGGCTGAGTATTTCTGCTTCTGTTTCAAAGTCTGGGGTAGGGACAACTGAACTCTGTGTACTCTGTGACAATGAAGTGGACATGGGGGCTGATGTTAGTTGTGTATTTGCAACCACAGGTTCCGAGCAGGAGGCATCCTTACCAGCTCCCTGGACAGCGGATTGGGACGCATGTAGCCCATGAAAAGTAGCACAGGGTTTCACCCTCAGACACTGGTTTTATACACAAACGTTCCAACCATCTAGTGGGGTACTTGGTTGACATGTGTTTGAGCATGCTGGTGGTGCTCAGATTGCTAGTCCTCTTGTCTCTGCTCAGCTTGGTATTGTCACCGGAAAGGGGGGGTGACTGAAAGGGAGTCTCTGTGCTGGCCCTCAGACTAAGCGTACCCTAGGCTATCCCTCAACCCAGAGGTACGCTTAAAGGTAGTGAGGTCTGGGCCCCAGACCTTAGCAGGACAAATCAAAGTATTGTAATGCGCCTGCGCAGGACCTCAATACTTGCCTGTGTGCATGACGTAGGATGCGTCCTGCACCCAGGCTTCATAAGGAGGACTAAGATGGTGGAACGAAGAGGCGCATGTCCCGAAGAACAGTGCCAACTATCTGACCAGTTTGCACCACACCAACCCCCTAGGTGAATATTATAAATTGTTTTTTTATATTCTTCACAGCAGTCTGGACTCTTATATACAGTACTAGAAGGTGGCCCGATTCTACGCATCGGGTATTCTAGAATTTACGTATTGTGTAGTTCATGTATGATTTTTGTTTTATATATATATATATATAGAGAGATGTTGTTGTCTGTAGTTACCAAGTGTTTGTGTAGGCGCTGTACATGTTCTGGGTGTTGTCTGGGTGTGACGGGGGGTGAGAGCGGTGTTGTATGTGTGTTGCGTGTGTTGCGTTGTTTGTGGAGCGCTGTGTGTCTGTAGCGTTGTGTGTGTGTTGCGCGGTTTGTGTGTGTGTGGTGTGTTTTGGGGGGAGGTATGTTTTGTGCAATGTGTGTGTTGTGCGGTATGTGCGTATATTTGTGTGTGCCGCGGTGTTTGTGTGTTGTGTGTGTGCAGCGTTGTCTGTGTGTGTGGGTGTCTGTGTAGGGCAGTTGTTTGTGGTTCCCAGTGTGTGTGTGTGTGTGTGTGGTGTGTTGTGCAGTGCGCGCGCGTGTGTGTGTGTGTGTGTGTGCATCAGCCTCTCTTCTCTCAGCCTACCTCTCCCAGCCTCCCTCCTCCCAGCCTCTCTCAGCATCAGCCTCCCTCTCCCAGCCTCCCCAGCATCAGCCTCCGCCAGCATCAGCCTCTCTCCTTCCAGCCTCCTCCAGCATCAGCCTCCCTCTCCCAGCCTTTCCCAGGATCAGCCTCTCTCCTCCCAGCCTCCGTCCTCCCAGCCTTCCCCAGCATCAGCTTTCCCCTCCCAGCCTCCCTCAGCATCAGCCTTCCCCAGCATCAACCTCTCTCCTCCCAGCCTCAGCCTCTCTCCTTCCAGCCTCCCCCAGCATCAGCCTCTCTCCTTCCAGCTTCCCTCAGCATCAGCCTCCCCTTCCCAGCCTTCCCCAGGATCAGCCTCTCTCCTCCCAGCCTCCTTCCTCCCAGCCTCCTTCCTCCCAGCCTCCCTCAGCATCAGCCTTCTGCTCCCAGTCTCCCCCAGCATCAGCCTCCCCATGCATCAGCCTCCACCAGCATCAGCCTCTCTCCTTCCAGCCTCTCTCCTTCCAGCCTCCCCCAGCATCAGCCTCCCCTTCCCAGCCTTCCCCAGGATCAGCCTCTCTCCTCCCAGCCTCCTTCCTCCCAGCCTCCCTCTCCCAGCCTCCCTCAGCATCAGCCTTCCGCTCCCAGTCTCCCCCAGCATCAGCCTCCCCAAGCATCAGCCTCCACCAGCATCAGCCTCTCTCCTTCCAGCCTCCCCCAGCATCAGCCTCTCTCCTTCCAGCCTCCCTCAGCATCAGCCTCCCGTTCCCAGCCTTCCCCAGGATCAGCCTCTCTCCTCCCAGCCTCCTTCCTCCCAGCCTCCCTCAGCATCAGCCTTCCCCTCCCAGTCTCCCCCAGCATCAGCCTCCCCAAGCATCAGCCTCCACCAGCATTAGCCTCTCTCCTTCCAGCCTCCCCCAGCATCAGCCTCCCCAAGCATCAGCCTCCACCAGCATCAGCCTCCCTCGTCCCAGCCTCCTCCTCCCAGCCTCCCCCAGCATCAGCCTCTCTCCTCCCAGCCTTCCCCATGATCAGCCTCTCTGCTCCCAGCCTCCTCCAGCACGCCGTGCTCCTCTGCCGACACTCACACACCCGATCGCATCCACTCACACACACCCGATCGCATCCACTCACACACACCCGATCGCATCCACTCACACACACCCGATCGCATCCACTCACACACACCCGATCGCATCCACTCAGACACACCCGATCGCATCCACTCACACACACCCGATCGCATCCACTCACACACACCCGATCGCATCCACTGAGACACACCCGATCGCATCCACTCACACACACCCGATCGCATCCACTCACACACACCCGATCGCATCCACTCACACACACCCGATCGCATCCACTCACACACACCCGATCGCATCCACTCACACACACCCGATCGCATCCACTCACACACACAGACACTGACGATATCGCACATACGCGCTTATACTCACAACATCCGGGGATATCACATGCTTCTGGCCATGTGATCCTCCGGCAGGTCCTGGAAGATCACAACAGCACAGTATCGAGGCCGAGAAGCAAGCGATATCCCAGGATGTTGTGAGTATGTGGATGCGATGTGATGTGTGTGTGTGAGTGAGTGTGATCTGATTTGTGTGTGTGTGTGTGTGCTGTTATGTGTGTGCTGTTATGTGTGTGCTGTTATGTGTCTGTATTTTCCGCCGCTGCAGGACCTTGATGTGTGGATGCGATGTGATGTGTGTGTGAGGTGTGTATGAGAGTGAGTGTGAGCCGGTGTACACTGGTAACTATGATACACATCGGGTAACTAAGGGACCTTAGTTACCCGATGTGTATAATGGTTACCAGCTTTCACGGCCTCCGTGAAGATCCCAGCATCGCAAGGTTATGTCTGGCGCTGCTGGGATCCTGACGGAGCCGGTGTAGAAGCAAGCGATATCCCAGCATGTTGTGATGTGTGAGGTGTGTGTGAGAGTGAGTGTGAGAGTGAGTGTGATCTGATGTGTGTGTGTGTACTCACCTGGGAATCGGGGCTCCGTGTCAGTTGGGCCAGAGCGAGCGTGGATTGCGTGAGGGGGGCGGGGCCTGCAGAGAGCCGGGGCGAGAGGCCAATCCGTGTGGGGGGGCGGGGCCATGGCGAGCCCAGCGGCCAATCAGCTTTGTGTCACCGTAAGGACACAATTTCGGAGCATGACAGACAGACAGACAGACAGACAGACAGACAGACAGAATAAGGCAATTATATATATAGATGTTAGAATGCTGTATATAAGAGTCCACTGGTGGTGGCCATAGCTTATAGGGCCCGAATCTGGTGACAGGTTCCCTTTAAGCTTGTGTGCCTATGATGAGTTTTTATTGAGTTCTCCCTTTGCCTATTTTTGCCAAGTTAAAAATTGAGCATTTTACATTTCCAGCAAAGAATGGAATTTATAGAAATCTCTGGCCCCCTGTGCTTCATTTTTAGTTAGGTAAACTGACATGCAGTGCATGTTTTAAATCCACAACATGTCAATTTCTTTTGCAAGTATGCTGAGTTTTAAGTGCAGATTTTTTTCATAGACTTACATTAGATGTGGAAAATGTACAGATAAAAAATACATGCTTTTTAAGTACACTACTAATGTGGAATCGCATAAAAAAACGTATGTAATCCGCAAGTATGAAGGTGTGTCAAAGTCAAATACCAGGAAATGTCACAAAACAAAGCAACTTTGGTAAAAACATGACATATCAAAACAAGTCAAATACGCAGATTCAAAAACATGACAAAACCTCATATAACAGTGCAAGTAAGCTAATTTATTTTATAGGTGCAGAAAATCTGCAACATCAAAAACTCACCAAAAGTTGATCTTGGGGACAAAGCCTTAATTTCCAAAAAATGTAAACTCCCTGCACTTTTGTGTTGCTTTTGAAAATTGTTGCATCATTCTGCATCGCGGGCTCAGCTTTTGAACATGGCCTTAGAGCACTACCTAGGAAGTTTCCATGTGCAGTTTGTGTACACATGCACTGAAACAAAAATAATATAAATTAGATTAAAATATTACAATAACCACACAGATATTTCATCCCATGTGAATTTAAAATAAATGTATAGTGCAGTAAGAAGGAGATTTCATACACACCAGATAGTATAAATTTCATTAAAAATATGCACATAATCTGCATTACCACTAGATGGCACTGCTGCACAGGCTCTGGCTGCACTGCTTCCAGCTTATTTTGCATTATACCTGCTATATATTTAGTTACTATATAGTTATTAGTGATGATGAGCGAGCACTAAAATACTCGGGTGCTCAGTACTCAAATTGAGCAAATCGGAATGCTTGGGTGCTCGTCTCAAATAACGAGTATAATGGAAGTGAATGGGAAACTCAAGCATTTTTGCAGTTAAATCTCTGAAATAGATGGAAAAAGTGCTCAAATGGAATGTAAAACGCGTGAGGAAGATGCCTGGACACATCTCTGACTCCCAGGTCGCTGCTGGGAACAATGTTGGCAGAGTATTACGCCACTTTTATGGACTTTTATGGACAGACATTAAAACATTCCAAACAGAAGATAACATGGATTTTACAGGAAATTTTTTTAGGTGGCCCTTACTCATAATTTTACTTATCACAGACTTGGACCATATCAGAGTATCACAGAACCCATTCACTGTTTCTTCCCTGCTTAAGTTTATCCTGTGGGTTTTTAGTGCGGTCAGGTGCTTATTAACATCTGCCTGTCAACTGAATATGCTGACAGGCTGATTGTTCTCAGTATGAACAAAGTTTGGATTGTCCTCGGCTTCTCAACCCCACCGGATGACAGCAGCAGAACATAAAGCAATTCAAATGTTCCTTTTTTTTGTGTATTTCCATGCACCCCATCAAACCTAAAAAGGGTATATGGTTCATGGTTTATTATTTTTCTTGTCCTCCTCCTCATAATTTTTTGAGGGCCAGCAGGCAGCCCTCACATATAATTTTTAGAGGGCCATCTGGTGGCCCTCAAACTTTTTAAAGAGCCATCAGGTGGCCTTCACTCTCAATTTTTAGAGTGCCAGCAGGCAGCCCTCACTCGTAATGTTTAGAAGGCCAGCAGGTGGCCCTCAATCAATTTTTAGAGGCCCATTAGTTGGCCCTCACTGAATTTGGAGAGGGTCATCAAAGGCAGTGGGGTGGCTAGAGGGAGAATGCAGGCAACTGTTCCCCAGAGCACCCACACGTGACAAGTTCTGAGGTCAAGGCAGGGCGGAACTTTCACAGGCCTGGGGTTCAGGGGGCCCCGAGGTACTCATCCAGAGGCATATCGGCAATGGCTGCAGGTTACACGACCGCTGTGGAGCCTGTAACTCAGGAGAGCCTGGTGCCCTCTGAGTATCGCACTTTCAATTGTATCGGCATCGCAGGTCCATTAAACGATATGGGAGCTGTATGCTACTACATGAGGGTACATAATACTATCTGATCTGTGGGTGTATTTTAATACATGGGGGACTATGGGGAGTGTATTATAATGTATGGAGAACTATGGGGAGTGCATTATAATGTATGGAGGACTATGGGGATTGTATTATAATATATGGAGTATTATGGAAAGTGTATTATAATACATGGGGAGTGTATTATAATATATGGAGGACTATAAGCAGTGTATTATAATGTATGGAGAACTATGGGGAGTGTATCATAATGTATGGAGAACTATGGGCAGTGTATTATAATATATGGAGGACTATAAGCAATGTATTATGATGTATGGAGGACTATGAGCAGTGTATTGTAATGTATGGAGAACTATAGGGAGTGTATTATAATGCATGGAGGACTATGGGGAGTGTATTATAATGTATGGAGGACTATGGGGAGTGTATTATAATGTATTGCACATGTCATCAAAGCACCCAACTAGTTAGGTCGAACAGCTATGTCCACAATGAGTTTGTTCAGGTGATACCACTGCATCTTCCCCTGGGCTATGTGCTTATAAATTCCCTGTCAAGTGGTATTATTATAGAATAGAATATATTTTTTATGTAGCCGCAGCAAGATCTGTAAAGCTAAAATCCTTGCCTACATACCTGTAATATGTAACTATTCCTTATCCAGCAGCTTGCTCTGCACTAAATGCAGATAAGGGCGGTATTAATATAGACTAGAATAAACTTTTTAAGTAGCTGCAACAACATCTATAAGGCTAGAATCCCTGCGTACATGTCTTTAATACACTATCCCTACTCCAGAAGCTATCCCTACACTAATTGCAGACGAAGAGCAGTATTATTAAAGAATAGAATCTATTTAAAGGGAACCTGTCACTGGATGTTTATAATACTTACCTAACAGTCAGCGCGGTGCAGATGGGTCGGATGGGCACTGTCGGCTAATGTAGATGACATAGAATGCATTATCCACACTCGCTTCAGAAGGAGTACAAAAATGTCCGACAGAGGAGGTGCAGGACCCGGAGAACGAAGACGCCCATCCGACACATCTGCTCTGCGCTGACCGTTAGGTAAGTATTATAAACATCCGGTGACAGGTTCCCTTTTAATTAGCCCTGAAATACTGTTAGTTGTACGTAGCAGCAGCAAGCTTTGTAAGGCTAGAATCCTGGCCTCCATGCCTCTAGTACACTATCCCTACTCCAGAAGCTAACCCTACACTAAGGGGTACTTTGCACACTACGACATCGCAGCTGCGATGTCGGTGGGGTCAAATTAAAAGTGACGCACTTCCGACATCGCATGCGACATCGTAGTGTGTAAAGGCTCGATGATACGATTAACGAGCGCAAAAGCGTCGTAATCGTATCATCGCTGCAGCGTCGGCGTAATCCATAATTACGCTGACGCGACAGTCCGATGTTGTTCCTCGCTCCTGCGGCAGCACACATCGCTGTGTGTGAAGCCGCAGGAGCGAGGAACATCTCCTACCGGCGTCACTGCGGCTTCCGTAGAATATGCGGAAGGAAGGAGATGGGCGGGATGTTTACATCCCACTCATCTCCGCCCCTCCGTTCCGATTGGCCGACTGGCGTGTGACGTCGCTATGACGCCGCACGACCCGCCCCCTTAACAAGGAGGCGGGTCGCCGGCCAGAGCGACGGTCGCAGGACAGGTGAGTCCATGTGAAGCTGCCGTAGCGATAATGTTCACTACGGCAGCTATCACAAGGATATCGCTGCTGCGACGGGGGCGGGTACTATCGCGCTCGGCATCGCAGCATCGGCCTGCGATGTCGCAGCGTGCAAAGTACCCCTAAGTGCAGAATAAGAGAGAATTAGTATATAATAGACTTAGACACAGATAATTAATACTTTAAGCCCTTCCTATACATGCCACTTTGGTACAGGACCATTACTTACACAGATGGCTTTATACTGCAACAGCACCACATGAATCTCTAGGTTGAATTTCATAGTCATATATATCACTGATTTATTACTAATCTTATACCACCTCAAGTGATTGCTGTAGGAATATTCAGGATTATTTATAATATGATTCCTGTTTAGGTCTTTTACTTATCAATTTCTTTTGTTGCCATTTTGAGAAACCCTGTCTTTTAATACATTGACTCTAGATGTTATATTTTCACTTAAGAAATATTTTTTATTTCTAATAACATTTAATAAAATATTTATTTTATGATATTTCTTTGTGTTTGTAGTGGTGTTCTGACCTACATGTATAGCATTTGCCTATTGCTATCACATGGAAGGTCTTTTGAAGTTCCTAAGGCCGGCTTTGCACACTACGACATTGCAGGTGCGATGTCGGTGGGGTCAAATCGAAAGTGACGCACATCCGGCGTCACTTGCGATGTCGTAGTGTGTAAAACCTTTTTGATACAATGAACGAGCGCAAAAGCGCCGTTATCGTATCATCGGTGTAGTCTCCGTCATTTCCATAATGCCGGTGCAGCGACAGGTACGATGTTGTTCCTCGTTCCTGCGGCAGCACACATCGCTGTGTGTAAAGCCGCAGGAGCGAGGAACATCACCTTACCTGTGTCCTGGCTGCTATGAGAAGGAAGGAAGTGGGCGGGATGTTTACATCCTGCTCATCTCCGCCCCTCCGTTGCTATTGGCCACCTGCCATGTGACGTCGCTGTGACGCCGCACGGCCCTCCCCCTTAGGAAGGAGGCGGGTCGCCGGCCAGAGCGACGTCGCAGGACAGGTGAGTGCATATGAAGCTGCCGTAGCGATAATGTTCGCTACGGCAGCTATTACAAGATATCGCACGTACGACGGAGGCGGGGACTATCGCAATCGACATCGCAGCATCGGCATGCGATGTCGTAATGTGCAAAGTACCCCTTAGACTGGAATTAGTGTAGAGTAGAATCTATTTCAATTAGCCCTAAAAGGGACTGTTGATTTAATGTTGCCCTATCAGGTACTGTCACGCTATAATCGACTGTCCCTTCTCCAGCAGAAACTCTCCCTACATTAGTTCTGGGTACAGTACATGAGCATGGCATCTCCAGATCTTTCATAGACCCGATGATACTATGCGGCCAGGCAGTCACAGTAATGCCAGTAGCCAACATGGCTATGGCATTACATTGATTGGCAGGAAATTGCTTAATGTTTAGTGGCTGAAAAACATCTGTGAAACATGTGGGGAGGGGACTTGAGCATGGCGCCCGAGTACCAGGATACTCGATTGAGTATTGAACATCTCAAGCACCAGGATGCTGGATCAAGTACCCAGCAGAGCCATTCACACTCGCCCATCACTAATAGTTATACATCACTATTCAATATTTTTTGTAAAAAGATTTTATAAAAACTTTTTGCACCAATTTTTAAACTACCAGAAAGAGCATTTGTGACAAATGATGATAGAGAGGAAAAGCCTGTATATTAGACAAATACTGTGTAAATAAACCCACTCTGGCTCTGATTTGTAAAAGCTTTTTCACCAGAATTCTCTAAACTCAGCACTGCACAAAAAATTTGCAACTTTTGGTATTTTCATGCCAGTTTCTCTCAGTTTTGAGTGGCATGGAGCATGATGCTACAATGTGTCTAATTCATGATGAGCTGTGGCATTTCTTATCATAGTATGAGTTTTGGTGTTAACAACTTCAACTACTGGCAATTTATCGATTTTGAACTGTTGTTATTTCGTCCCTTTCTTCAAGAACCAAAACGTTTTGAATTTTTCCATTGAAATAGCCATTTGAGGGCTTAAAGGGAACCAATCACCAGGATTTTCGCATATAACTAGTGATGAGCGAGCATGCTTGTAACTACTCGGTACTCGCACGAGTATCGCTGTACTCGGGCTGCTCGGTGGGGACCGAGTAATCTCGCGATACTCGTGCTGTACTCGTGGTCTTCATTTCTGCATGTTGGCGCTCTTTTGAGAGCCAGCCCTCATGCAGGGATTGGCTGGCAGACCACTGCAATGCCACAGCCCTGTTAGTTGTGGAATTGCAGTGATTGGCCGGCCTGCACAGCGTGACCGAGCCTTTATACCGGCCGGCGCGCTGTGCTCTGCTCACAGCTATCCAGACAGTCAGTGCAGGGAGAGTGTCGCTGATTCAGGGAAAGCTTTGCGGCCCTTTATAGTTAGTTCCGGAGCAGGGCTGCAAACAGTGTGACCAGAAGTCCTTCTCAGGACTATTCTAGTTGTATACAGGCAGGCAGGGTATAGCCAGGTCGGAGTACAGTAGCAGAGTCCTTCTCAGGACTATTGTTGCTATATAGAGGCAGGGTATAGCCAGGTCGGAATACAGGCTAGTGACCAGAAGAGTCCTTGTCAGGACTATTGTAGCAGTATACAGGCAGGCAGGCAGGGTATATAGCCATTCCTAGTGGTGACCGTATACCAGCCTTCATCATATCTGGGGCTGGTGTACACAGTCTAAAACAGTCCAGATAGTGTCAGACTTCTCAGTAATTGTCGCTCCTAAAAACCAGTTAGGTTCTTATTGCGTCCGTGCTTGCATTTAAAAACAGCACATGTGTGTCTGTCGGTGGCAGCGTACAGGTGCACGTTTTGCACAAACTATTATATAACGCACAAGTCTAGTGTATAATACACGTCAGTCAGCAGTGTCTGATAGTGTCAGACTTCTCAGTAATTGTCGCTCCTAAAAACCTGTTAGGTTCTTATTGCGTCCGTGCTTGCATTTAAAAACAGCACGTGTGTGTCTGTCGGTGGCAGCGTACAGGTGCACGTTTTGCACAAACTATTATATAACGCACAAGTCTAGTGTATAATACACGTCAGTCAGCAGTGTCTGATAGAGTCAGACTTCTCAGTAATTGTCGCTCCTAAAAACCAGTTAGGTTCTTATTGCGTCCGTGCTTGCATTTAAAAACAGCACATGTGTGTCTGTCGGTGGCAGCGTACAGGTGCACGTTTTGCACAAACTATTATATAACGCACAAGTCTAGTGTATAATACACGTCAGTCAGCAGTGTCTGATAGTGTCAGACTTCTCAGTAATTGTCGCTCCTAAAAACCTGTTAGGTTCTTATTGCGTCCGTGCTTGCATTTAAAAACAGCACGTGTGTGTCTGTCGGTGGCAGCGTACAGGTGCACGTTTTGCACAAACTATTATATAACGCACAAGTCTAGTGTATAATACACGTCAGTCAGCAGTGTCTGATAGTGTCAGACTTCTCAGTAATTGTCGCTCCTAAAAACCTGTTAGGTTCTTATTTCGTCCGTGCTTGCATTTTAAAAACCGCACGTGTGTGCCTGTTGGTGGCAGCGTACAGGTGCACGTTTTTCACAAACTATTATATAACACACAAGTCTAGTGTATAATACACGTCAGTCAGCAGTGTCTGATAGTGTCAGACTTCTCAGTAATTGTCGCTCCTAAAAACCTGTTAGGTTCTTATTGCGTCCGTGCTTGCATTTAAAAACAGCACGTGTGTGTCTGTCGGTGGCAGCGTACAGGTGCACGTTTTGCACAAACTATTATATAACGCACAAGTCTAGTGTATAATACACGTCAGTCAGCAGTGTCTGATAGTGTCAGACTTCTCAGTAATTGTCGCTCCTAAAAACCTGTTAGGTTCTTATTGCGTCCGTGCTTGCATTTAAAAACAGCACGTGTGTGTCTGTCGGTGGCAGCGTACAGGTGCACGTTTTGCACAAACTATTATATAACGCACAAGTCTAGTGTATAATACACGTCAGTCAGCAGTGTCTGATAGTGTCAGACTTCTCAGTAATTGTCGCTCCTAAAAACCAGTTAGGTTCTTATTGCGTCCGTGCTTGCATTTAAAAACAGCACGTGTGTGGCAGTCGGTGGCAGCGTCAGGCTCCATATTGTCCCTGGATAGAGACGTGCATGATGGCCTGTAAACATGAAGTGCCCATTGTAAGGAAGTGGGTCTATTGTAGTATAGCCCTTAGGCAGGGCAGCCAAAAATTTGGAGGCTCCACATTGTCCCTGGATAGAGATGTGCATGAGGGCCTCAAAACATTGTTCCCATTGCAAAGGAGCGGGTCTCCTGTCGTTGTAATGCCCATTCAGAAAGAATGGGCGAAAAAATTTACCACTGGGGGTATACCTGAAACAACGGCTTAACTATTGTAACGGTCACCATGATGGCGCATGAGGAGAAGGAGGAGCAGTCCAGCGATTAGCCAAAGTCCAGAAGTGTTTAACCATGGGTGAGTGGAGGTACATGGCAAATTCCCGTTACAAACTTTAAATTCCGCTGTCATTTGCTGGTGGTGTGTGGTGAAGTCTGGCCAAATCCAACCCTTGTTCATCTTGATCAGAGTCAGCCTGTCAGCATTTACAGTTGACAGGCGGGTGCGTTTATCTGTAATGATTCCACCTGCGGCACTAAAAACACGCTCTGACAAAACGCTAGCGGCAGGGCAGGCCAGGACTTCCAAGGCGTAGAGAGCCAATTCATGCCACGTGTCCAGCTTGGATACACATTAATTGTAAGGCACAGAGGAATGTCGGAGTACAGTTGTTTGATCTGCAAGGTACTCCTTGAGCATCTGGCCAAACTTAGGATTTCTTGTGGCACTACCCCTCACCTCAGGGGCTGTGGTATGTGAGGGGCTGAGAAAACTGTCCCACATCTTAAAGACTGTTCCCCTACCTCTGGCGGATTGGACTTGTGCCCCTCTCGGCTGTACGCCTTGGTTGTCCACTGATTCCTGACCTATGCCGCTAGCGTTTTGTGAGGGGAATGCTTTGCCTACTTCCGTGACTATGGCCTTCTGGAACTGCTGCATTTTGCCTGACCTCTCCGCCTCGGGAATAAGAGACATAAAGTTCTCCTTTTAGCGTGGGTCTAACAGTGTTACCAACCAGTAATGATTGTCGGCCAAGATGTTCTTAACGCGAGGGTCACGAGACAGGCAGCTTACCATAAAGTCAGCCATGTGTGCCAGACTCTTAACAGCCATCACTTCAGTATCCTGACCAACACGATGACTGAACATGCTGTCCTCCTCCTCCTCCTCCTCATCATCTACCCTGTCCTCTGGCCAGCCACGCTGAACCGAGGATATGACTGCATGTCATATCCTCAATTTGGCCAGAGAGTTGCTCCATGTCTTCATCCTCCTCCTCGTCATAGTCCTCCACTGCACGTTGTGATGAGACGAGGCTGGGCTGTGTGTTATCACCCACACCCACTACTGTTTCTTGCTCAAACTCATCGCGCTCCGCCTGCAATGCATCATGGTTGTTTTTTGAGCAGAGACCATTTTAGAAGGCAGAGAAGCGGTATGGTGACGCTAATAATGTCGTCATCGCCGCTCACCATCTTGGTGGAGTCCTCAAAGTTTTGGCGGATGGTGCATAGGTCGGACATCCATCTCCACTCCTCAGGTGTTATGTGTGGAGTTTGACCCATTTCCCGACGGCTTAGGTGATGCAGGTATTCAACAACTGCCCTCTTCTGCTCACATATCCTGACCAACTTGTGCAGAGTTGAATTCCAACGCGTGGGGACATCACACACCAGTCTGTGTGCCGGAAGATGCAAACGGCGTCTTAAGCCGGCAAGGCCGGCTGAAGCAGTAGGTGACTTTCGAAAATGTGCAGACAGGCGGCGAACTTTTACCAGCAGATCAGACAGCTCTGAGTATGACTTTAGAAACCGCTGAACCACGAGGTTGAGCACATGGGCCACGCATGGAACATGTGTCAGCTGGCCTCGCCTCAAAGCCGCCACCAGGTTCCGGCCATTGTCACACACGACCTTTCCTGGCTTTAGGTTCAGAGTTGTGAGCCAGTGATCTGCCTGCTGTTTCAGAGCTGTCCACACCTCTTCTGCATTGTAGGGTTTGTCACCTATGCAGATTAGCTTCAGCACTGCCTGTTGCCGCTTCGCCGAGGCAGTGCTGCAGTGCTTCTGTGTCGCCCTGGACAAGCCAGGGGCCACAGAGCACAACACTTAAACACCCCACACTCCCTGCAGGCATATCATAGTCAAAACACAAAATCCTTGTTGCCTTCCCCAGGGGCTGTTGTCCACACCAGGGTGTGGAGCCAGGCGGTTGGTCTCCACCCACCGAGGAGGAGGGAAAACACAGGCAGTGAGAGTTAAGCTAAGGAAGTGGAAGGAGGAAAGTAGTAGAGAGGAGAAAAGTGACAGCAAAGAGCCTGAAGTTGGTCCGGGTGTGTGGCCCGGACAGGACAGCAAGGTTGGCAGGATGTGGTGACCGTCTGCAGTGGAGGCCGATTGGAGTCTGCCGTAAGGACCGTGGACGGGTGGTGACCCGGCCGTACCGGACCGGTATACAAAGAGAAGCCAGCACCATTGGCAGAGGACTTTCGGATCCCGGCAAGGCTTGGTGTCGCCGTGAATTTGCCAAATCCGTTAGTGAAGGGGACCTCAGGGTTTCCAAACAGCCAAGTCCAGATAGAAGGCAACCGTCCAACCGTGAAGGGGAGACACCGCCACCGCCAAGGGCAACCGTCTCCCAGGGCCAGCGCCTGTGGGCAAAAGGGGCTCCTCCGGCCCATATCCAGGTCGGGGAGCGGGTTACCGTTGGGAAACCATCACTACCAACACTTAACTTAGGTGCAGGGAGAGACAGTCATCACTAACCTGCAGGGAGGAACAACCGCAGCCGTCCGAGGGACCCGTCCATCCAGCCACTTGTTTTACCGTGAACTGTGTCATCATCATTGGGCTGAGTGAGTACCTCCGTGCCGTGCGGCACAGCGCTGCCCCTGCGACCCTGCACCTCATCAGGCCCCGCAACCCGCCTGTCATCCATCTCTACCCCATCACCAGGCCCCGGGACAGCCAACCCCCCTACCCACGGAGGGGAGAAATAACAACAAAGCTGCTCCCTGTCACAGGCTCCCGGGATCCCCGTCCAGAGCAGCGGTGGTGTCCACACAATCACCACAACCATGGGTGGCGTCACGGACAATATCCCCAAAACCCAAACCACCCCTTTTCACTCACGGGCGAGTAGCGCCGCTCGAGTCCCCGGGATCCGGCCATCGCTCGAGCCAACGAGCAGCAGCAGCCGTAGAGCAGCGTCAGCCGGACCCGAGCAGTGGGAGAGCGCACCGTCCCCTCCTCCGCCCGCGACACTTCCAGCTTGGGACTGGTGTGGAGGGTAAAGTGGATCAGGATGCGCAGGAGGAGGAGGAGGCTGAGGAGCATGACATTCCGGAGCTGTAGAGTGTGTGTGAAACCCTGACTGAGGTAGGGCCTGCAAAACTTGGTGTGTGAAGGACGTGTTCCGTCCCTCGCTCAGACTAGGTCCCAGCTTGCACAATATTAACCCAGTGTGACGTCAACGAGATGTAGCGGCCTTGCCCACATGCACTTGTCCACGTGTCTGTGGTTAGGTGGACTTTGGCTGAAACAGCGTTGTTCAGGGCACGTGTGATGTTTTGTGACACGTGGTTATGCAATGCGGGGACGGCACACCGGGAGAAATAGTGGCGGCTGTGGACCGAGTAACGTGGGACAGCTGCCACCATCAGGTCGCGGAATGCTTCTGTCTCAACCAGCCTAAAAGGCAACATTTCCAGCGCAAGCAGTCGCGAAAAGTTAGCATTTAGAAGTGTGGCATGTGGGGCGTTGGCAGTGTATTTGCACCTGCGTTCAAAGGTTTGCTGAATGGATAACTGAACGCTGCGCTGGGACAAGGACGTGCTTGATGATGGTGTTATTTCTGCGTGGGTAACTGCAGGTGCATGGCCAGAGGAGGCTTGTTCGCAGGCAGCATGGACAGGGGATTGGCTCGCATGCACAACCAGCGAAGACGTAGCAGTGACATCAGCAAGCACTGCTCCTCGACTCTGTTGTACTTCCCACAAAGTCGGGTGCTTGGCTGACATGTGCCTGATCATGCTGGTGGTGGTCAGGCTGCTAGTTTTGGTACCCCTGCTGATGCTGGCATGGCAGGTGTTGCAAATGGCCTTTTTAGAATCATCTGGAGCCAACTTAAAAAACTGCCAGTGTCAGAGTTCCGGGTTTTCCAGTTTTCTTTTGAAAGAGCTTGCCCTTTGTTAACATGGAGTTTTCTGTTCTGTTGCCCTACTTCCTGTCCATCTGTTTAAAAGCCGCCCCTAAAGCTTAGTCCAGTGCCTGAGTATACTGCTTCCTGTGTGCTCCTGCCCTGCTGCTTTTGGTTCCTGATTGTTATTCGGATCCTCTTGGAAAACAACCGACACCGACTCTGGACTTCATCTGGTATCATCTAGCTGTGCCCGGACTCCGTTTGCCGTCTTTAGTCGGCACTTCTGCCCGGTTCCTTCCGTTTAATACCACTCTGGACTCACATCACGTACGGACATTTTTGGACTTACCTATTGCCCTTTTGTGTCCCGGCTGCTGCGCATTTAGGGCTTCTGGGGTGATTGCCAGACAGTCCCTGTATAGGGGTTCGCTCTTGGTGGTCTCCCTGGGGGAGTCCGGTGCGCGGTCCCGGGAATTCCCTTTCGCTCCGTCCCTGGAAGGTATTTCCTGTATTTATGTTCTACTGTGTTTTTGTTCCGTTTATGTACATATTTGCTGGTTGCATATTATAAACGTCTTGCACCAAGAACTCGTCTCTGGTTGTCATTGCCCTAACGCAATCGAAATCCTCAATACATACAATAGTATTACAGCCAGACTCGGGAAGACCTAACATTTGTACAGGCACCTTGTGTCGTGTTGTTCCGGGGAACAGTTGCCTGACGTCTGCCTGGGGCCACCACTCTGCTTCTTACTGCCTGTTGGGATGCTACGCCTCCCTCCCCCTGTGCACTGCTGTCCTCGCTCTGCATATCCTCCTGCCAGGTTGGGTCAGTTACTGGATCATCCACCACGTCGTCTTCCTCTTCCGCACCCTGCTCCTCCTCCTGACTTCCTGACAATTGTGTCTCATCATCGTCCACCCCTTGTTGAGACACGTTGCCAACTTCGTGAGAACGTGGCTGCTCAAATATTTGGGCATCTGTACATACAATCTCGTCATGGCCCACTTCAACAGGAGCTGGCGAGAGGCCAGAATTTGTGAATGGAAACGTGAACGAACAGCTCTTCCGAGTGTCCAAGTGTGGGATCAGTAATGTCCGTGGACGTGTACTCGGCCTGGTGGTAGGAAGGAGGATCAGGTTCTGAAATGTGCGGTGCAGTATCACGGCTACTGACACTTGACCGTGTGGAAGACAGAGTGTTTGTGGTGGTGCCAATCTGACTGGAAGCATTATCCGCTATCCAACTAACAACCTGTTGACACTGGTCTTGGTTCAAGAGCGGTGTACTGCTGCGGTCCCCAAGAATTTGGGACAGGACGTGCGAGCGACTAGATGTGGCCCTTTGTTGTGGCGAAATTAGAGCTTGCACACAACCTCGGTCTCTGCCTGCACCACCATCACGTCCACTTCCTTGTTCGTTGACAACGCCCTTGCGCATTTTGCAATGCTGTGCTGATGTGTATTCACTAGACTTGTGCGTTATATCCAAGTTTTTGCAAAACTCACACAAATGCAGCGGAAAGCTGCCACCAACAGGCACACACGTGCGGTTTTTAAATGCAAGCACGGAGGCACTAAGAACCTAACAGGTCTCTATCGAGGGACAACGTGGAGCCTCCCAATTTTTGGCTGCCCTGCCTAAGGGCTATACTATAATACACCCACTTCCTGACAATGGGCACTTCAGGTTTACAGGCCCTCATGCACGTCTCTATCCAGGGACAACGTGGAGCCTCCCAATTTTTGGCTGCCCTGTCTAAGGGCTATACTACAATAGACCCACTTCCTTACAATGGGCACTTCAGGTTTACAGGCCATCATGCACGTCTCTATCCAGGGACAATGTGGAGCCTCCCAATTTTTGGCTGCCCTGCCTAAGGGCTATACTATAATACACCCACTTCCTGACAATGGGCACTTCAGGTTTACAGGCCCTCATGCACGTCTCTATCCAGGGACAACGTGGAGCCTCCCAATTTTTGGCTGCCCTGCCTAAGGGCTATACTACAATAGACCCACTTCCTTCCAATGGGCACTTCAGGTTTACAGGCCCTCATGCACGTCTGTATGCAGGGGCATTGGTGAACCTCACAATTTTGGACTGCCCTGGCAAAGGAAAATACTACAAAGACTCACTTCCTCAAAATGGGCACATTAGACTCAAGAGGCCTTCATGTACGTCTCTTCTCAGGGACATCGGAGTGCCACACAATGTTTTCACGTAAAATCTTTCATGTATTAATCTCAAAAAGTAACATACACCAGCTCTATCTCACTATTGGGTATGTGCCCTTAACATTTCCGCCATGAAAAATCATTTTGGGGTCATTTTAGAAGGTTTTCTGGTGAGTCCGTAAAAATGGCGTAAAACGCGGACAAAATTGTTCACAGCTGTGACTTTTCAGTGATAAATGCTTCAAGGGGTCTTCCCCATGCTGTTGCCATGTCATTTGAGCACTCTTCTGAGACTTTTGTGACATTTTTAGGGTTTCTCCATGCTGCCGGGGGGTCATTTCACAAAAATACTCGGGTCTCCCATAGGATAACATTGGGCTCGTTGCTCGGGCCGAGTACACGAGTATCTTGGGAGGCTCGGCCCGAGCTTCGAGCACCCGAGCTTTTTAGTACTCGCTCATCACTACATATAACCTAAAGCCAGGCTGATTATCTACATACCTGTAGTGGTCAGCTCAGATGTTTAATTTTTGAAATCCAAGAAAGTGAAGTTTGGAAAATGAGCTGCATCTTGAGTGACAGTTGCACTGGAGCAGATCATATATTCATAGTTATCTCCTCCCTCTGTTAGAATTAGCATAAGTATTATACAAACGACTCACTTTGTCTTGCAGGACCTGTGTGAGGGCATATCCATGTGACCAGAAGGTGCGGGGCCTTAGCCAGCAAAGCTGGATTACAGGTCACATGGGTATGACCTCACACAGGTCCTTTCACAGACAAAGTGAGTAGTTCGTATAATGCTTATGCTAATTCTAACAAGGGGTGGGGATAACTATGAATATATGATCTGCTCCAGTGCAACTGTCACTCAAGAAGCTGCTTATTTTATAAACTTCACTTTCTTGGATTTCAAAACCTAAACATCCGAGCTGACCACTAATGGTATGTAGAGAATCAGCCTGATAGTGCCTGTATAGCACTGGCTTTAGGTTATATAAGAAAATCCTGGTGATTAGTTCCCTTTAATTTTTTGCAACACTAGTTGTAGTTTTGAATTATATCATTGATTTAACAATAAAATATTCTGAAAAGTGAATTATTTTTTTTTTGTTTAGAGGGGTGGTATCGTGAGAAATAACTCAATTTCACTATTGTTTCTTGGAATTTCTTTTTACTGCGTTCAGTGTATGGTAAAAATGACCTGAAAATATGATTCTTCAGTTCAGTAAAGTTACAGAGATAAACAAGTTATGTATATTTATATTTTTTAAATACACTGAACAAAAATATAAACTCAACACTTTTGTTTTTACTCCTATTTTTCATGAGCTGAAATCTAAGATCGAAGACTTTTTCTCTCAAATATTATTCACAAATTTGTCTAAATCTGTTTTAGTGAGCCATTCTTGGACTTGTGCGCACGCAGAGTTTTTTGCTGCTTTTTTGCACTTTTTTTGGGTGAAGTTTTGTTCCCAAAACTGCATGTGGCATGCCCACATCGGGGCCGTGGGACACTCGTTACCGAGCTGTGGTTCTCTTGCTCCTCAGGGAGAGGTGTTGTGGCATCAAGGCCCGGTTCCATGACCCCGGTGGTGTTGTTTAAATATAAAAGAAATGGTGATAGTTATTTGTGATGCCACCTGTGGTACTCAGCCAGAGATAGCCAACGCTGCGGGATGGGACCTCTGGGGCAGATGTTGATGCAGCTGAGTTGGTGTAGCTCTCCACAGGTAGAGCTTGGCCCCAGGGCTGTTGGGAGTGGTAGTCTATGATGGCAGGGATGTAGAGGCGCAGGTGAATAACGGAGCGACACAGGGATGCAGTCTCAAGGTTTTCACTCACTGTAGTAGGTTCCAAGTGTTCCAAGGTAACACGACATCTGTGACCGCCTCCGGAGTGCTGGGTTCCACTGTGATGGGCTCCAGTCAATCCCGGGTAGTTCGGAGGTAAAGATCAGTGCAGCTTTCTTATGTTCCTTCCCTGATCATCTTCCTGCACTAACTTCTCTCCCGCCTGTCCCGCACCTACGCACACAGTGCCCTGAGCCGGTGTCCTTCACAGGGAGAGCCCATCAGGCCTATAACCTTTGGTCCTATGTGGTCACCTTCCAGCAGATTCGCGTGTGGAGTTGGCTTTGGTACTAGATGTGTCCTCAGCCTCTGGTTTTACTAGCGGAGCACGTTGGTTCTTCTTCTCTAGTCGAGGGACCAGTCCCCATTCTGCTGCCAAATCCCTTCCCTCCAATATGCTGTATGTGGAATGAGACCACGGGAGTATGGCGCAATTGCTGTGGGCTCTAGGATACCTGGGTCGAGCTGCACCAGCTCCAGACCACAGGTCTACACTCCTCCACTACTCCTTCTTGACGCCCTAACTTTCTGTCACAGGCTGCTCCCACTAACTAGACTCCACCCCACAGGTGTCGGATTAGGGAAAGGGAGGTACCATCAACAGTGGTGATGCTATGCATAGCATTAATGGAACCAAACCCTAACCCTGACTTGGTGGTGAGCTGCTAAATGTGAGTGTCGTGTGGTTTGTGTGCATACTGGTGGATGATGTCTTCCCTACTCAGGATGGGATACCCCACCTCTGTGTCGACTGAAGCCTCAGGGGCACCACATATGCAATTTCTTCCCCAGCAAAGTCTATAAGATTTAATTTTTGCTGTCCGCACGTTGCAGCTTTTTTTTGGCTGCGTCTTTGTAGTGACCACAAAGATGCAGCATGTCAATTCTGCGTTTTTGCCAGCATTTTTGAGCCCTTCCAGTCAATAGATTTGACTTAAAAAACGCACTGGGCAAAAACGCTGTAAAAAAATATAAAGTAAAACGTGGCAAGAAATGCATACCAAGAGAGCGTTTTTTTGGGACCAAAAACGTGCATCTTTGTGGTCAATACAAAGATGCAGTGTGCGCACAAAGCCTTACTTTGCCGAGATAATCCCTTCACCTCACAGCTGTGGCATATCAAGATGCTGATTAGACAGTATGATTATTGCACAGGTTTGCCTAAAGCTGGTGTCACACATAACGACGACGACGACGTCGCTGCTACATCACCATTTTCTGTGACGTTGCAGCGACGTCCCGTCGCTGTCGCTGTGTGTGACATCCAGCAACGACCTGGCCCCTGCTGTGAGGTCGCCGGTCGTTGCTGAATGTCCAGCTTCATTTTTTGGTCGTCACTCTCCCGCTGTGACACACACATCGCTGTGTGTGACAGCGAGAGAGCGACGAAATGAAGCGAGCAGAGGGAGCAGGAGCCGGCGTCTGGCAGCTGCGGTAAGCTGTAACCAGCGTAAACATCGGGTAACCAAGGGAAGGCCTTTCCCTGGTTACCCGATATTTACCTTCGTTACCAGCCTCCGCTCTTGCTGCCAGTGCCGGCTCCTGCACTGTGACATGTGGCTGCAGTACACATCAGGTAATTAACCCGATGTATACTGTAGCAAGGAGAGTGCGCGCGGCTCCCTGCTCTCTGCACTGTGACATGTAGCTGCAGCACACATCGGGTTAATTAACCCGATGTGTACTGTACCTAGGAGAGCAAGGAGCCAGCGCTAAGCGCGGCTCCCTGCTCTCTGCACATGTAGCACAGCGACGTTATGATCGCTGCTTCTGCTGTGTTTGACAGCTAAGCAGCGATCATAACAGCGACTTACAAGGTCGCTGTTACGTCACCGAAAATGGTGACGTAACAGCGACGTCGTTGTCGCTGTCGCTTAGTGTGACACCAGCTTTAGGCTGGCCACATTAACCCCTTCACTTTGGACAATTTTTCATTTTTGTTTTTTACTCCACTTCTTCCAAGATCCGTAACTTTCTTATTTTTCTGTTAATCTTGACATATGAGGTCTTAATTTTTGCGGGATGAGTTGTACTTTTGAATGAAGCTATTAGTGTTACCATATTGTTCACTGAAAAATGGGAAAAAATTCCAAGTGCGATGAAATTGTAAAAAAAGTGCAGTGTTTTTGGGATATTTTATTCACCATGATCACTAAATAGTAAAACTGATGTGTATGTATGAAACCTCAGAAAGCTCCAAGTTTGTAAATACCAAACATGTTTACTTTTAATTTTTTTCTAAGAAGTTAAAAATAAATCTGAATTTTTCAAAAAAAGAAATGCGGTTTTGGCGCCATTTTTCACGACCCGTATCCCCCCACATATCCCCCCCTTTTAAATTCGAGTGTCCGCACGACCCCCCTGGGTCCGGAGACCCCTCGAGCCACCGCGGTTCCGGATCCGAGCAGCTCGGCCGATTACATGGGGCGGTACACCTCTCAAGGCTGTTACTTAGTACCAGCCTGTATCGGCACCTGTGTCCATACCAGATTGTATCCTACACCTGTGTCCATATCAGCCTGTATCCTGCACCCGTGTCCGTACAAGCCTATATCCTGCACCTGCATGTATCCTGTACCTGTGTCCATACCTGCCTGCACCTGTCATCCTAACTCTGCACTTGTGTCCAATGTCCTGTGCCTGATATCCCATGCTTGGTGATCTGTTCCTGATGACTTGGACCCTGATGACTGGAGTTCCATGCCTGATGACTTGGACCCTGATGACTGGAGTTCCATGCCTGATGACTTGGACCCTGATGACTGGAGTTCCATGCCTGATGACTAGGACCCTGATGACCGGAGTTCCTCCAGATGTCATGTCCCGGCTGCACCTGTGTCCAATGTCCTGTACCTGATGTCCCTTGCCTGGTGACCTGAGCCTGATGATCCATGCTGAAAGTTCTTGTAATACTATTGTATGTTTTGAGGATTTCGATAGCGTTAGGGCAATGACAGCCAGAGACGAGTTTGTGGTACAAGATGTTTATGATATGTAACCACGGTAGATACACAACGGAAATACACAGTATAACAAACACATGAAAATACCTTTCCGAAACGGAGCGAAGGGGATTCCCGGGGCCACGCACCGGACTCCCCCAGGGAGACCACCAGAGCAAACCCCTATACAGGGACTGTCCGGCAATCAACCCCGGAAGGCCTAAATGCGCCGCAGCCGGGACACAAGGGGCAAGCGGTAAAGTCCAGAAGTGTCCGTACGGGATGAAAGTCCAGAATGGTTATGAACCTGGAAGAAACCGGGCAGACGTGCTGACCAAAGACGGCAGACGGAGTCCGGGCACAGTTTGAAGAAACCGGGTATGGTCCAGAGTCGGTCGGTAGATTTTCAGGAGGATCCAAAGGTAATCAAGTAGCAGCAGCAGCAAAGCAGGAGCACACAGCAAGCAGTATACTCAGGCACTGGACTAGGCTTAGAGGCGGCCTTTTAAGCAGCTGGACAGGAAGTAGGGCAACAGAACATAAAACTCCATGTTAACCGAGGGCAAGCTCTTTCAAAAGAGGACTGGAAAACCCGGAAACCTGACATTACTCCCCCCCCCAGAAACGGCCTCAGGACGGGTCAGGGCCCGGCTTGTCCGGGTACCGTCGATGAAACTGAGCGATCTTCCGGGGTGCTCGAATGTTACCCACCGGTTCCCAGGAATCGTCCTCGGGGGCGTACCCCTGCCAACGTACCAGATACTGAAGCCGACGACGATGGAGCCGGGAGTCAATAATGTCCTCAACCACGAACTGCTCCTCGCCGTCGACCATCACAGGCGGAGGAGGAGGCACGACACGACCATGAAACGTATTGGGAGAGACGGATTTGAGGAGAGAAACATGAAAGACCGGGTGTACCTTTAGATGGTGCGGTAACCGCAGCCGACAGGCCACAGGGCTCACGATCCCGGTGATCTTGAACGGACCGATGAATTTTTGTCCCAGCTTCTGCGAAGGGACACCCAATCTCAGATTCTTGGTGGACAACCATACAGAGTCCCCTACCTTATACATGGGTGCCGGTTTCCGGTGAGCGTCTGCCGACCTCTTGTAACGCTCCTGAGCTGTAGCCACAGTGTCCTTCAGAACCTCCAGATTTTGTCGTAGCTCTGTCAATCTGTCCTCCACCGCAGGCACTGAGACCGCAACCGGTGACCTAGGCAAAATAGTCGGATGGTAACCCAAGTTAGCAAAGAAGGGCGTTACCTTAGTGGAGCTGCTCTGAGTGTTGTTATACGAGAACTCCGCCAACGGAAGCATCTTCAACCAATCGTCCTGCAGATGGCTGACATAACAGCGAAGGTATTGTTCCAGGGTTTGATTGGTCCGTTCGGTTTGCCCATTTGTCTGAGGATGGTATGCAGAAGACAAACAGACATCAATCTGGAGTGCCGTACAAAACCCCTTCCAGAACCTAGACGTGAACTGCACGCCCCGGTCAGAGATGATCTCGTCTGGTACCCCATGCAATCGGAATACGTTCTGGATAACCAGATCCACTGTCTCTGCGGCTGAGGGAAGACCGGCACACGGAATAAAGTGAGCAGCTTTAGTCAACCGATCCACCACCACTAAAATGGTATTGTGACCGTCTGAGACGGGCAACTCCACAATAAAATCCATTGAGATAGACCCCCAAGGGCGAGATGGCACGGGTAACGGTTGGAGGAGTCCTGTAGGAGCCACACGAGGGACCTTGCACCGGGCACAAACCACACATGAGTGGACATAGTCCTTTACATCCTTTAAACAGGTAGGCCACCAGAAAAAACGGTTCAGAAATTCCTGCGTCTTCTGTACCCCCCTATGACCAGCCAACACGGAGTCATGGACCAACTTGAGAACCCGAAGTCTTACGGCCTCCGGGACATAAATGCGTCGCTCTCTCAACCACACACCATTCCGAAGGACAAGAGTTACATCATTCGGGGGGGCAGCAAGAAATATGTCACCATCATAGGCCAGCTTGATGTCCTTCCACAAGTCCTGGTCCTGGATTACTCCAACGAAATTGGCATCCGATAACACGGTCTGAGACTGGGTTCCAGGCACGGAGTCCACGGCGTGGATTCGGGACAAGGCATCGGCTTTCCCATTACGTGAACCTGGACGGTATGTAACGACAAAATTGAACTGGTTAAGGAATAGGCTCCAACGGGCTTGCCGTGGAGACAGGCACCTGGCAGACTTAAGAAATTCCAGATTACGATGATCTGTGAGTACTATCACTTGCTGCGCGGCTCCCTGTAAGTGGTGTCTCCATTCCTTGAAAGCGGAAATAATCGCTAACAATTCCTTGTCCGCAATGTCATAGTTCCTTTCTGCAGGGGACAACCGGCGGGAAAAGAAAGCACACGGATGTAAGAGACTCTTGTCCCCAGTCCTTTGAGAAAGGATGGCCCCTAATGCGTAGTCGGAAGCGTCGACTTCCACGATAAAGGGAAGTGCGGGATTCGGATGTACCAATATAGGCGCTGAGGTAAAACAAACCTTGAGACGATGGAAAGCTTCCTGGGCCTGGGCGGACCACACAAACTTCTGTCCTTTCTTGGTTAACAGAGTGATGGGACGAACGATCTCTGAAAAATTACGGATAAAACGTCGGTAAAAGTTGGCAAAACCAACAAAGCGTTGTACCTCTTTGATGTTCCCCGGTTCCGGCCAGTCTAGAATTGCTTGTATCTTGCCAGACTCCATGTTCAGTCCCTGAGGAGAGATGACATAACCTAAGAATTGTATTTGTGAGCAATGAAATTCGCATTTCTCCAGTTTGATGTACAGGTGGTTTTCCCTCAGCCGGGTAAGTACGGTCTTGACGTGTTCCTGGTGTTCCTGCAGGGAATCAGAAAAGATTAGGATATCGTCCAGATAAATCACCATGAATTGGTCCATGATATCCCTAAAAATATCGTTAACTAGATGTTGGAAAGTCGCGGGAGCGTTACAAAGTCCAAAAGGCATCACTAGGTACTCAAAATGTCCATACCGACATCGGAACGCGGTCTTCCACTCGTCTCCGGGACGTATACGGAGTAGATTGTATGCCCCACGGAGGTCCAATTTGGTGAATATTTTTGCCTGTTGGACCCTCTCCAATAGCTCAGGAATCAACGGTAACGGATACCGGTTCCGGATAGTTATTTTATTCAGTTCCCGGTAGTCAATACAGGGTCTCAGAGTCCCCTCTTTCTTTTTCACGAAAAAGATGGGTGCCCCTGCTGGTGAGGTAGACGGACGAATAAATCCCTTAGCTAGACTTTCATCAATGTATTCTTTTAGTGCTTCTAGCTCAGGTGCCGCCAACGGGTAGACATGACCAAACGGGATCTCCGCCCCTGGGAGTAAGTCTATGGGGCAATCATACGGTCTATGCGGGGGAAGCCGATCGGCTTTTCTTTTGTCGCATATATCCGCAAAGTCATTATACACC
Source organism: Anomaloglossus baeobatrachus (assembly GCF_048569485.1). Classification (NCBI taxonomy): domain Eukaryota; kingdom Metazoa; phylum Chordata; class Amphibia; order Anura; family Aromobatidae; genus Anomaloglossus; species Anomaloglossus baeobatrachus. Next base: position 150,380,952 of record NC_134354.1, read on the forward strand.
GGGGGTAGAACAGGTACCTGTACAGTGCCCTCCGCATTCGGTGTTACTGGAACCGGAACAGTTGGACTAATGGTCGGAATACTCTGCGGTGGGAAGGATATTTCCTTAGTTTCCCAATCGATGACCGGATTTGTAGACCGTAGCCACGGAATACCTAGAATAATCGGAAAATGAGGAGAAGAAATTAACATGAAAACAAGGGTCTCCTGCTGACCTGGCTTCATGACGCATTCTAGCGGTACGGTTTCCCGATCAACTGGTCCAGAGATTAACGGAGATCCGTCAACCGTCTCCATGGTAACCGGTGAGGATCTTTGCTGAGTCCGGATACCGTGTTTCCTGGCAAAAGAGGAGTCCATGAAATTTCCCCCTGCCCCAGAATCTATCATTGCAGAGGTAGGTATTAGCTGTCCCTCCCACCGGATCTGAATGGGGAGCGAGCAATGGGTATGTTTCCCTTCCGAGTCCTTCGGTGAGGTTGACATTACAGTCAAGGGAAATACCGCATCCAAGTGTCCGCTTGCCTCAGAGATATCGGACTCTGCGTCCGTGTTGTCACACTCTGCCATGGCTGCCAATACCTTAGTTGGGCGATTCGGACGTTTCGGGCAGTCGATCAAGAAATGGTCCGATTGACCGCAATAGAAACACAAACGCTCACGGAGCCGGTGTTCGCGACGTTCATTGGTCTCTCGCTTTTGCAGAGAGTCCACTTGCATAGGAACGTCCTCGGCCTCCCGTGGCGTCCTGAGAGCGGGTTCTCTGGAAGGAAATGCAAAGTTGTTCACACGGTTTACAGCTGCCCATTTTTCCTGTCTACGTTCCGTCAAGCGGGTATCAATACGCACACAGTGCTGGAGAAACAGTTCAAAATCCCCTGGAGATTCGGAACGGGCTAACTCGTCTTTGATGGTACCGGACAAACCCTTTCTGAAAACAGACAATAATGCATTGTTTCCCCAGTCGGTGTCTACCACTAACCTCTTAAATTCAGTGGCGTATTCAACGACAGAACGCTTTCCCTGACGTAAGGAAAGGAGAGCCGATTCAGCGGTAGCACGGCGATTCGGATCATCAAACATCTGCGCCATTGCGGTCAGAAAGTCCTCCAGATGATTTAAACGGATGTCCCGGTTCTCTATCATAGGATTAGCCCAAGCCAGTGCTCGTGAGGTTAATAACATAATTATACATAACACTTTGGACCGGTCAGAACGGTAATAATCAGCATGTACATCAAAAAACAGTATACATTGGTTCACAAATCCACGAAACTGACTACGGTCACCATTGAAACGGAATGGGGGTAACCTAGGCATACCGGCAGCTGATACGGACGTAGTGGGGCCGGCTTCCTGAGCCTCCACTCTGACTTGCAAATCCTGTATAGCCGGACCCAGTACCTGGTGATCATGGCCCAGCTGTGTCTCCACATCTCTAAGTTTAGTCTGCACCACCTCCATCTCCTGCTGCAAGGAGTTAATCATAGAAAAGAGCTGATCTACTCGTGTCTCAGTCATTGCCCCAGCGAAATCCTCTCAGTGGCCTGAGTATAATGTAATACTATTGTATGTTTTGAGGATTTCGATAGCGTTAGGGCAATGACAGCCAGAGACGAGTTTGTGGTACAAGATGTTTATGATATGTAACCACGGTAGATACACAACGGAAATACACAGTATAACAAACACATGAAAATACCTTTCCGAAACGGAGCGAAGGGGATTCCCGGGGCCACGCACCGGACTCCCCCAGGGAGACCACCAGAGCAAACCCCTATACAGGGACTGTCCGGCAATCAACCCCGGAAGGCCTAAATGCGCCGCAGCCGGGACACAAGGGGCAAGCGGTAAAGTCCAGAAGTGTCCGTACGGGATGAAAGTCCAGAATGGTTATGAACCTGGAAGAAACCGGGCAGACGTGCTGACCAAAGACGGCAGACGGAGTCCGGGCACAGTTTGAAGAAACCGGGTATGGTCCAGAGTCGGTCGGTAGATTTTCAGGAGGATCCAAAGGTAATCAAGTAGCAGCAGCAGCAAAGCAGGAGCACACAGCAAGCAGTATACTCAGGCACTGGACTAGGCTTAGAGGCGGCCTTTTAAGCAGCTGGACAGGAAGTAGGGCAACAGAACATAAAACTCCATGTTAACCGAGGGCAAGCTCTTTCAAAAGAGGACTGGAAAACCCGGAAACCTGACAGTTCTGCACCTGCTGTGGAGACACGGGGGTCAGTGGGTGCTCTCGTCCGCTGGCCCGGTTGCCTTTAGAAAGACAGCATGGCCCAGAGCTCATACCAACTGAACGCCCGACCTCCGTCCTTAACCATGAGTGGAACACTACTCAGACAACACAGGGTGAGGGAATCACAATATTAAGACTTTATTGGATCCCCAAACAATTAACAGCACATAGCACATAACCAGCAAAACACACAAATGTAACAAGCAACAGAGTCTAACCCTTCCGCTGGCTCACCAGGGATTAGAATGTCCATGCCTCAGAGCTTTCAGGGCTACTTACTCCAATCCAGTAGCACCCCGCTTTCGGCGGGCACCCACCGAGAATGGAATAACACCAGATTTAGGAAGCTGGCTGAGGTCAGCAAAGTCTGTAGTCCAGTGACTGTATTGTCCCAAGCTGGATTCCTTCCTTAGGTAGTCCTTGATATCAAAGCCGAATCCTTGCATTCGATTCTGAAGTCCATGTAGTGTTATAGTCCAGGTTTGGTTATGGCTTGCCAATCGGATCCGCAGATCCTAGATTGGTAGCATGTAGCAAGAGTCTCTCTGGGCAATGGAAAATCCTCCTTCTTATACCCCTGAGCTCTCCATTCAGACCATTGGGGTCTTCCCGATTGGTGGATAAGACTGGGTTCTTATTGGCTAGATTTCAAGCAGTGTACAGAATATCCCAGAAACAAGGGTGAGACAGTTAAGTTACATCACATCTAGCAATTCACTTGGTAATACAATGGGATGTTCGCATAATTGATTTATCAGTGTTTCTGGCCTTCATTAGCCAAGGCAATTACATGAGTCAACAAGAGTCTTGTAAAAACAATGAGGGCTTATCCCCCGTCTATACACAAACTATCTTCATGTCTGGCTGAATTTTAAGAAATTTAACCCCTGCTAAGCATTGACAGAATCCATGTTGTCACACCTGCCTGTAGCAGTTCTGCCTGTTCCCTCCAGATAGTGTTCCTGTTCTGCCCTGTTTGTCCTGCCTGCCTTGTTTGTCCTTCCAGTGCTCATCCTGTCCATCCTGTCCGGGACTGTTTCTACTGGTCCTGCTGTCTCCCTGCTCCGCTCAGCTGCCACATTCCCGGTTGCTTACCTGGGAGTGGCACCTGATCTTCCAGGGGGCGCTTACTTAAGCATTTCCCATGAATGGGTAAGCCTGGGTTCCCCCTATGGTCCAGTGGATTTACTCCCACTCTCCGCCTTCACCAGCGGTGAGCATTACAGTCAGCTGATCAGATGAGATAACATGTGTGGAAAAAGTATATGAGCTAGTTGCCATGTGAGCCCACATCAAAGTGACAGACATGACAATGGATGTACAGTTGAGAATAGCAATTACTGTTACTGTCTCAAGAGAGGGATTATGAGACACAGTTGCCATCAGGTCAGCTTAAGATCACAACTCAGGATGAGGACCAGATTGAACAAGTGGAAGACGAAGTGGTGGATGATGAAGCCAATAACCCAACCTGACAAGGTGGCATTCATAGTAGTGGCATTCATAGTAGTGAGCATAGAAGTGCAGAGAGGCAGGGATCTGTAGCACTGCAACTGGCAGGAAAAGACAGTGGGTTGCCCAGAGGAAGAAGGCGGTCAACTATTCCCTACAGCACCCCGATGCGGCCAGATCATTGGCCAAGGGTCTGGTGTTCCCCAGTTTGGCTAATTTTTACTGAAAGTCCTGAAGACAAATGGACATTTATTTGCAGCATCTGCCATACTAAGCTGAGCAAAGGCAAGAACAGTATCAACCTGAGTACCACCAGCATGATCAAGCACATGTCAGCCAAGTAGCCCACTAGGTGGTTGGAACGCTTGGGTAGAAAACCAGTGTCTGAGAGTGAAACCACTGCCACTTCCCTTGGACTATATGCTTCCCAATCTGCTGTCCGGATCCTGGGGTTGCACATACACAACCAACATCAGCAACCACGTCCACTTCATTGTCACAGCACAGTGTTCAGTTGTTCCTACTGCAGACTTTGAAATGAAAGCGGAAATACTTAGCCACCCATCCACAGGCCCAAACACTAAACAGCCAAATTGCCAAACTCTTCGTGTGAAGCCCCACAGGTGTTGTGTCGGTGCATTACCTTCAGGGACTCCACGTAGCTGGATCTGGTCACAGGTAGGAGATCTTCTTGTCGTGACGCCACTCTCAGTATTGCGGCCAGTAGGGACCGCCACTGCAGGTTGAGGGTCGCCTGGGGCTGATGGTATGTGCAGTTAGTTGGAATAGCCTCCTGAGAGTGAGGCAAGCCCCAGGGCCCGATGTAGGTGCGTAGTACCACAAGGCGCAGAATGACTCCACACAGGCAGAATGTCTTTCAGGGTTTTTACTCACTTCAGGTGGCAGGGTGAGTAACCCGGGCGTAGCTGAGATGAACCAGGTGGGAACCAGGTATCCTTCAGGCTGACTTTATGAGGGTGACTACCGACTCGCCTTCCTTAGCCCTTTTTGTGTTTGGAGTAACCCCGACTTTGAGTCCCTATGGGGGTCACCCAGGGAAGATGCTGCAGCCTCTCTCCCCTTCGTTTGCCGTGTGCTTGTCGCCTGGACCAGATCACTCCAGCTTCTTGCCTCCTGTGAGCTATGGGCCCTAACTGTGGCTACGTGGCTGCGGCTTTTGTGGTGTTGTGGCGTGGGCTTTGAGAGCCCCACACCGGCAGGTTTAGCAAAAGAAAGCTGGATCTATCTCCGCTTCGGGATCTGCCGCCCGTTTGGGCCTGGTACTCTCTAGCAGTCTCCTTACTTCCCACTCCGTGCTCTCTCTTTAGCTGAAGATGGATTTCGGGTAGCCCTCCTAGTTGACCGTTCTCCCCCGTCAGTAGCCACTGCGCGGGCGCTGTTAGACAGCAACAGCCCCACAGGTCTGCTCCTCACTGAGCCCTATGGAGTTCTGCTCTAACTGACTCACTGCCCCTCCTCTCCTGTTCTTGCCTACGCCACCTAGCAACCAGACTCTCTTACCACACCCCTTGAGAGGAGATGGAGGCTTTTGGCCCCCTCCACTATTCCAGTGAAGGTCAAGGCTTTTCCCCCTCCTGGGATCCCCAGGGGTCCTCTCATGGGTACATGTGTGAGAGCTGATTACTATGCGCCTGTGTACCACACCCCTGTCAGCCTTCTGGATTACCTGTATTGTACTGTCCCCAGCATGGGTGCAGTACTCAGTGGTGCCTGACCAGGTCAGGGGCGCCACATTCCCCCTTAGTTATCACCAGCACGTCCTCGGGCTGCAAGACAACATTTTAAAATGCATAAAACATTAAAACATGTAAAACATTTAAAAGCACCAGGTACCATACATCACCACCCTCCACCCACAAGTCCGTTAACCCACCCAAAACCCTTTCACGTTGGCCGCGGCTTCAGCCACTTCTGGCAGGATGTAGAGGCGGCTTACATGGGCTGGTGGTTTCAGGGTATACCTGGCCTGGTGGATCCGCGCCTTCAGCCTCTTCTGGCAGGATGCAGAGGCGGCCTCCACAGTTGGTGCTGACCAGGTACCCTCTTTGTGGTGGAGAGCCAGGCCCCATAAACAGGCATGCTCTCTGGTCGCAGGTGAGCCAAGGCCCTATATACGGACGGGCTCCTCCTGGTTGCAGACGAGCCAAGCCCCTAAACAGGCTGACTCTGGTGGTGCCCTTTTGGTGTAACTATTTACACTGCTAGAGTTTGTGGCTATAGCCAGTTCATAGCCTTAAGGTTTATGGTTTTCTCACAATAGTTTTTGTGGGCACATGCTTAAACGTAAACGTTGCAAAACAAACTTTTCAAAACTTTAACTTTCTAACTGCTGAACTTCTTACTTTCCTTTACTCCTCCATACCAGGGCTTTGGCCTGTTGGGCTGCGGCACCTGTTGCTTTCTTGGTCTTTGTCGTCGTCTGAGGTAGTTTCATCTGTAGGTTCCTTGTCTTTTCTTTCTTGATCTTCATCTGTTTCCTTTGCTGCATCTGTTTCTGTATCTCTGTCTTTTCTTTCTTCCTTGGGACATGGCACTACATCAAGCGCATACAATCCTCTTTCGCCTTCATGCATAGTGAATTGTACTGTATTTCCCATCTTTAAGTTTCTGCCAGGGTGTCCTCTAGGCAGATGAGCGTTCACATCTCTTCTGTTGACAAATATCCCTTCTTTGATACCAGGGGCTACAATAAAGCCATATCCGCTTTTCAAGTTAAAGTCCTCCACAACTCCTCTGCAAAGGGGTCCTCTGACCTGGGCTTTGGACCTTCTCAGTAACCTTTTCTCCTGCAGGTCTCTGGCTGTGACTTCTCTCTGCTCCGGAGACTGTGGTGCAGGGGACAGCGTTGTTCTATTGCGACGCCTTGTCTTGCGGGCTGGGTTTTGCCGGGCTGGTACCTCAATGCCTGCAGGGCCCCAAGTGAGGTTTCTGGGCTGATCTTCGTCAGCAGACGGTGTCAGGTCTTCTTCATCCCAGCGGGAATACGGCAGCATCTCCGGCTCTGAGTATAGATCCACTGCTGGTGGCTCCGGAGTCAGCTCCTCAGCTGCCTGGCCTCCTCTCCCCCTTAGTTCTTCTTGGCACTCCTTTGGTGGCAGTGCTGGGGATGGGCTTTCTTCAGCTGGTCTGGGCGGTGGACTCTCTGGCGCGGCTGCAGGGGTTGCCTGAATCTCCTTGGGGGTATGCGGAGGGAGCAGATACCGATCCACCATCTCTTGTGGGAACTGGGCCTCTAGGTCATCCTTCAGCTTCCAGTATTCGGGGTCCTCTCCTATCAGGGTCTTCCTAGCAGGGACCTCTTTGGACTGGGGAGCGGTGTCTGCTCTGGCCTTGCAGGCCGGGGTAAATGATGAGGTAATCTCTTCTTGGCGGGCCGCGCCTGGCATGGCGGCGGCCTGGTCTTGGCGGGCCGCGCCCTGGATGGCGGCGGCCTGGTCTTGGCGGGCCGCGCCCTGGATGGCGGCGGCCTGGTCTTGGCGGGCCGCGCCCTGGATGGCGGCGGCCTGGTCTTGGCGGGCCGCGCCCTGGATGGCGGCGGCCTGGTCTTGGCGGGCCGGGCCTGGCATGGCGGCGGCCTGGATCTGTGTCGCTGTTGCAGGGGGCTCTGTGCAGGCTGGGCTGGACGTCGCTGCAGCAGTCTGGGCTTGGCGGGCCGCGCCTGGCGTGGCTGCGGCCTGGTTCAGCACCTCACTTGCGGCGCGGACGAGCGTTGCTGCGGCGGTGGGGTCTCGGCGGGCCGGGCCTAGCAGGGCGGCGGCCTGGGTCAGCGTTACGCCTGCGACGCGGATGAGGGTCGCGGTGGCAGCCGGTTCTTTGCGGGCCGGACTGGGCGTTGCTGCAGGGACCGGGTCTTGGTGGGCCGAGCAGGGCATCGCTGCGGCCGCTGGGGCTTGGAAGGCCGCAACTGGCGTGGCTGCGGCCTGCTTCAGCGTCGCCGCACCGGACGCCTCTTCGGGGACCGCGGGCGTGGCAGCAGGGGTCGGGGCACTTGCGCTGGCCGGGGCATCACTCGACTCACCCACCGGTGGCAGCATCGGGGTCTGCGTCATCGCCGTCCTGTCTAGCACTCGGCGCGCGGCTCTCCTTTCATAGGCCCGAACCGCCGCGGTCATCTCCAGCATTTCCATTCGTTCTTCCCGGATCTGCTCCACAACCCGGGTCTCCAGTCGGTCGCAGAACTGGGCCAGCTCCCGATACCACCAGGCAGCGGAGCCCGGTTCTGGATTTCTGCGGTCAGACGCCATTTCTTCTGCGCCCTCTTCTGCACGACTCTCCAGCTGTGGACTCGCCGTTGCCTCTAGTAGCAAGCTGTTCAGTTTCTGCTCTGCCTCTTTCAGCAGCTCCTCTCCCAGCAGCAGGCTTCTGGCTCCCTTTCTGTCCCGACGTCTCTGGACGCTTCCACTCTCATAGCTGGCAAGGTCAGAACTCTGCAGGGGATCTCTGGGTAGCCACACCTCTTCGTGGGCGGTAACTTCTCCCAGCGCGGGCTGCTGTTGTTTTTCAGCGCGCTTTTCATGGTGGCAATATGGCGGCGCTTCCAATTTTTCAAGCGGACCGCCCAGGCACATGGTCACCTGTCTGAACAGGTCTAGTCCTTATCCTGTTCGTGACGCCAGATGTGAAGCCCCACAGGTGTTGTGTCGGTGCATTACCTTCAGGGACTCCACGTAGCTGGATCTGGTCACAGGTAGGAGATCTTCTTGTCGTGACGCCACTCTCAGTATTGCGGCCAGTAGGGACCGCCACTGCAGGTTGAGGGTCGCCTGGGGCTGATGGTATGTGCAGTTAGTTGGAATAGCCTCCTGAGAGTGAGGCAAGCCCCAGGGCCCGATGTAGGTGCGTAGTACCACAAGGCGCAGAATGACTCCACACAGGCAGAATGTCTTTCAGGGTTTTTACTCACTTCAGGTGGCAGGGTGAGTAACCCGGGCGTAGCTGAGATGAACCAGGTGGGAACCAGGTATCCTTCAGGCTGACTTTATGAGGGTGACTACCGACTCGCCTTCCTTAGCCCTTTTTGTGTTTGGAGTAACCCCGACTTTGAGTCCCTATGGGGGTCACCCAGGGAAGATGCTGCAGCCTCTCTCCCCTTCGTTTGCCGTGTGCTTGTCGCCTGGACCAGATCACTCCAGCTTCTTGCCTCCTGTGAGCTATGGGCCCTAACTGTGGCTACGTGGCTGCGGCTTTTGTGGTGTTGTGGCGTGGGCTTTGAGAGCCCCACACCGGCAGGTTTAGCAAAAGAAAGCTGGATCTATCTCCGCTTCGGGATCTGCCGCCCGTTTGGGCCTGGTACTCTCTAGCAGTCTCCTTACTTCCCACTCCGTGCTCTCTCTTTAGCTGAAGATGGATTTCGGGTAGCCCTCCTAGTTGACCGTTCTCCCCCGTCAGTAGCCACTGCGCGGGCGCTGTTAGACAGCAACAGCCCCACAGGTCTGCTCCTCACTGAGCCCTATGGAGTTCTGCTCTAACTGACTCACTGCCCCTCCTCTCCTGTTCTTGCCTACGCCACCTAGCAACCAGACTCTCTTACCACACCCCTTGAGAGGAGATGGAGGCTTTTGGCCCCCTCCACTATTCCAGTGAAGGTCAAGGCTTTTCCCCCTCCTGGGATCCCCAGGGGTCCTCTCATGGGTACATGTGTGAGAGCTGATTACTATGCGCCTGTGTACCACACCCCTGTCAGCCTTCTGGATTACCTGTATTGTACTGTCCCCAGCATGGGTGCAGTACTCAGTGGTGCCTGACCAGGTCAGGGGCGCCACACTCGCATTGGAAATGTTGCCTTTTCCACTTGTGGAGACTGAGTCTTTCCGCAATCTCTTGGCAGTGGCCATCCCTCAGTTTCCGGTCCCCATCTGCCACTATTTCTCCTGGTGTGCCATCCCCACCTTACACAAGCACGTGTCCAACAATATCAACTGTCATCTGACCAATGCAGTTACTGGGAAGGTCCACTTAAGCACAGATATGGGGAAACGTGAGACGCGAAACGTGCGTTGGAGGGGTTGCTGTACATGTGAGGGACGCAGGCAAAGTGTTTTACATGAGTAAGTTATTCATGAATAGGGTACTATTTCCTTGGTCAACTATTTAGCCCTCAGTATCGGAATCTTGGATATTGGCAGCTTTATTACATGTGGCCAAGGTGCCTATATGATTCTTTCTGGTTTTGTCTCCCTGCCACTTATTAGGCTAAACTTCCCTGACCTCTATCCCTCACATGCTTGTGGGTGTCTGTCTCCCCATTTAATATCTGATTTGCACTTTTACCTTTTTCATTGATTGTGTCGTTTATCTGCTGGTTTTTAAAAAAAATTGTGATAAAGTGTTTTTGCTTATAGCCCTTAAAGCTCCTAGTTCTTTCTTGTCATAATTCAAAGATAGCAGTTGCACTGAAGTAAAGGGAAGAATAAAAAACAAGAATGTAAATGGTGACTATTGGGATGTGAATACCCATTACTGCTAAGAAAACATGAAAATTATTTTTTTTTTAAATATGGTGGCCATCTTTATTTGCTAAGTAACTCATATTTAAATTTTTTTTTTTAAAAATCATGTTTCCAAGCAGCTAGGGGTGACAGCCCGTAGCCGTCTGTTTTATCTCCACTAAGAATCAATCATTTTTTAAAATTATTTATTTTTACATTACTATGTGTGAGGGACCCAACAGCTAATCACAGACGCTGTCACGCAGAATGGGCATCTGTGATTGGCTGTTGGAGTAACCTGGAATCTGCCCATACATTCTAGATGCTAGAATGTATGAGCTGTTTTCAGGTTACTCCAGCATCCAATCACAGATGCCCACTCTGTGACAGCATCTGTGATTGTCTGTTACTTTAACAGTAAAATGAAACAACAACACAGAGAAAAAAATATTTTATTAGATATAAAACAGAAGACATTTAGGACTCCATCAGTATTACCCAAAAAAATTCCTCCAATTAAAGGGCGCTTTACACGCAGCGACATCGCTAGTGAAAGCACCCACCACCGTCTGTTGTTGCGTCACGGGCAAATCGCTGCCTGTGGCGTACAATATCGCTAGTACCCGTTACACGTACTTACCTTCCTAGCGATGTCGCTGTGGCTGCCGAACAGCCCCTTTTCTAAAGTGGTGGTTCGTGCGGCGTCCCAGCGACGTCACACGGCAGGCGTCCAATTAAAGCGAAGGGGCGGAGAGCAGCCACATGAAAGTCACGCCCACCTCGTTGCCGGAGGACGCAGGTACGGTGTTCTTCGTCATTCCTGGGGTGTCACACATAGCGATGTGTGCTGCCTCAGGAACGACGAACAACCTGCGTCCTGAAACAGCAACGACATTTTGAAAATGAACGATGTGTCAACGACAACGATTAGGTGAGTATTTCTGATCATTAGTGGTACTCGTGCGTGTCACATGCAATGACGTCGCTAACAAGGCCGGATGTGCATCACGAATTCCGTGACCCCAACGACATCTCGTTAGCGATGTCGCTGCGTGTAACGGGGCCTATAGTCCAAAGGCGGGCGAGCATTTTCAGCTCTGCTACATCTGTGTGAGGAGATAAGCACAGGTCTGCTCACACAGACTCAGCTGAAAGCTGTCAGAGCCTTCGCCTGACTGCACAGCTGAGGCCAGTCAGCTGTGCCCCCGGATAACCTTCTCTAACTACAGTACCTTCCATGACATCATAGCCCTGTGACCAATCTGGTGTGAATGTTGTTGTTACCTCATGGATTACAGAACCTTACGTGACGTGTTGCACATGTCACCATTCATAGGTTGTTTTTTTTTTTCAGTTAATTAAAGCGGTGACGTCAGCTGTGCCCTCCGGTAATCCTGACTCTGACATCAGTGCTCTCACTACCGACAAGTACTATACTATAAAATACTTTATGGCTCTGTTGCAGTGATGTCAGTCAAGGTTACCTGGGGGCACAGCTGACTGGCCTCAGCTGTGCACTGGGGCGAAGGCTCTGACAGCTCTCAGCTGAGTCTGTGTGAGCAGACCTGTGTTTGTCTCCTCGCACAGATGTAGCAGAGCTGAAGATGCTCACCCGCCTTTGGACTACATCGGAGGGTTTTTTTTGGCTAATGAAGGTCATAAATGTCTTCTGTTTTATTTCTAATACAATATTTTTCTCTGTGTTGTTGTTTCTTTTATTTTACTGTTAAAATAACAGACAATCACAGACGCTGTCAGAGTGGGCATCTGTGTTTGGATGCTGGAGTAACCTGAAACCAGTCCATACATTCTAGCATCCAGAATATATGGGCAGATTCCAGGTTACTCCAACAGCCAATCACAGATGCCCATTCTGCGTGACAGTGTCTGAGATTGGCTGTTGGGTCCCTCACACATAGTAGTGTAAAAATAAATAAATTTAAAAAATAACGTAGCGGTATTTTCATTCTCAGCGCAGATAAAGTGGACAGTTAAGGGGTGTCACCCCATCTGCTTGGCTTAACCTTGGCTGGCAATCAAAATAATGGAAGCCCATTAATTTTTTTTTAATTATTTAAAAAAAATAATTAAAAAAAAAATGTGTGTGCTCCCACGGTATTTTGATCGCCAGTCAGGTAAAACCAGGCAGCTGGGGGCTTTAATTCTCAGCGTGGTAAGGCCCAAGCGTTTGGGCCCCCATGCTAAAATCCACAGCCCGCAGCTGCCCCTAGAAATGGTGCATTGTTTCTTAGCGCCATTTCCAGGTGCTTTAGCCAGCTCGTCCAGTGGCCCTGATGGCGGTGGCACACTGGGTAATAAAGGGGTTAAAACCAGCTTTGTATTCTCAGCTGGTACTATGCCCAAAATTCATGGTGTCAAGCCAAATTAGACATGGCCACCATGAATTTCTAGTAAACAGTAAAAAAAAACCATAACACATAGAAACATTTTTTTAATTAGAAATAAAACAAAAAAACATTTAGAATTCGTCTTTATTATAAAAAATCCTTAGTCCGACATACCGTGTTTTTCCAAAAATAAGACACTGTCTTATATTTTTTTTGCCCCCCAAAAAAGCACTAGGGCTTATTTTTGGAGGAGGTCTTATTCTTGGAGAAACACGGTTGGGGGTAAGTTTACCCCCCAAAAAAGCAGACCCCCCACTTCCCAGGAGACTCATACTCACCAGACCAGGACTTCTGCATGGCTCCCAGGTTCTCCCTGTGATCTCCGGTCGGTGCTGCATGCCGTGCTACCCTGCTGCTAGCTGACATACTGACACACACAGCAGATCACACACACACACACACACACACACACACACACAGCAGATCGCAGGCACACACAGCCGATCACACACACACACACAGCAGATCGCAGATACACACAGCCGATCGCAGAAAACACAGCCGATCATAGACACACACAGCCGATCACAGACACACACAGCTGAACGCAGAAAACACAGCCGATGGCAGACACACACATAGCCGATTGCAGACACACACAGCAGATCACACACACACAGCCGATCGCCGCGCACACATCACATCACATCCAGTGCTTACGGACGCAGGGAATGAAGCAAGTCACGTGTCCCGCCGCAGGTCCTGTTCGTCGCGCTGCACCGCACTGCCTCTCAGGATTCTGCCGGCGAGAAGAGATCGGTGTCGCTGGATGAGGTGTGTATGTGATCCGATGTGTGTGCGATCCGATGTGTGTGTGTGTGTGATTTGATGTTTGCGTGTGATCCGATGTTTGTGTGTGCGATCTCATTGTGTGCGATCCGATGTTTGTGTGTGAGATCTGGTGTGTGTGTGATCTGATTGTGTGTGTGTGTGAGAGCTGATGTGTGCGGGTGTGCGATCACTACAGGTCCTGCCGCTCACTGTCGGGTGAGTGTAATTGCCAGGTGCCGCTGTCTATAATGAAGTGTCCTGCAGTATCTGTAACCTTTTTAGCTGCACAGACACTTCATTATAGATCCGCGTGACTAGGGCTTATTTTCGGGGGAGGACTTATATTTAAGCCTTGCTCCGAAAATGCTGAAAATCCCTGCTAGGGCTTATTTTTGGGGGAGGTCTTATTTTTTGGAAAAACACGGTAGTCCAGAAGAATAGCAATGTCAGCTCTGCTTCATTGCTCTGTGCAGACAAACGTCTCTACAGAGCGAGAAGCAGGTAGAGAGCAATGTCAGCTCTGCTTCATCGCTCTGTACAGACATATACAGAGCAAGAAGCAGATAGAGCAATGTCAGCTCTGCTTCATCAGTCTGTACAAATATATACAGAGAGAGAAGCAGGTAGAGCAATGTTAGCTCTGCTTCATTGTTCTGTACAGGAGCGAGAAGCAGGCTGACAGTGAGGCTATAATTCCACTTGCATATGACTCCTGCGAGTCTTGCATGGTATCACCCAGCACAGCACACACTCTTCAGGCAGAAGCGCTTCAGCTGCATGGAAAAATATGCAGCCGACCCACTCCTGTTAGGAGAGTGTGCGCCAAACTGTGTGATACTGATGCAAGACTCGCACAATGACAGTCAAAGTTCAATCGATTCCATGGCTCCACCCCAGAGCTGTATATCCCCAGTACTATCTGCCCCAAGCACCCCAGAGCTGTATATCCCCAGTACTATCTGCCCCACACACCCCAGAGCTGTATACCCCCAGTACTATCTGCCCCACGCACCCCAGAGATGTATACCCCAGTACTATCTGCCCCACGCACCCCAGAGCTGTATACCCCCAGTACTATCTGTCCCACGCACCCCAGTGCTGTATACCTCCAGTACTATCTGTCCCACGCACCCCAGAGCTGTATACCCCAGTACTATCTGGCCCACGCACCCCAGAGCTGTATATCCCCAGTACTATCTGCCCCAAGCACCCCAGACCTGTATACCCCAGTACTATCTGCCCCACACACCCCAGAGCTGTATACCCCCAGTACTATCTGTCCCACGCACCCCAGAGCTGTATACCCCCAGTACTATCTGCCCCACGCACCCCAGAACTTTATACCCCCAGTACTATCTGCCCCACACACCCCAGAGCTGTATACCCCAGTACTATCTGCCCCATGCACCCCAGAGCTGTATACCCACAGTATTATCTGCCCCACGCACCCCAGAGCTGTATACCCCAGTACTATCTGTGCCACACACCCCAGAGCTGTATACCCCCAGTACTATCTTCCCCACACACCCCAGAGCTGTATACCCTCAGTACTATCTATCCCACGCACCCCAGAGCTGTATACTCCCAGTACTATCTGTCCCACGCACCCCAGAGCTGTATACCCCCAGTACTATCTGTCCCACGCACCCCTGAGCTGTATACCCCCAGTACTATCTGTCACACGCACTCCAGTGCTGTATACCCCCAGTACTATCGGTCCCACGCACCCCAGTGCTGTATACCCCCAGAACTGTTTGTCCCCACCACCCCAGTGCTGTATGCCCCCACCCTAGTGGTGTATACACCCAGTACTGTCTGTCCCCCCACCCCATTGCTGTGTGGCTGATTGAATGATGAACGCAACTAAGGAGCCACGTGTTATTGAAGCAGGTTCTAATAGACACTTGCATTCACTCTGCCATGTAGCTGTATGAGAGGTCCAACTTCTGCTGCAGAATACGTTCCCCAAACTATGACACTTCCTCCACCACCTTTCACTGACTTCTTAACACACTATGGGTTCAGTCTTTCCTCAGTTTGTTGATGAACATAATTTCACATCAGACACAATTAAATTAAACTTGTTTTTACCACTTGCTTTTATCACTAAAATTAATTGTGGACCACTTCTCCTCTGTACACACAACATGTTCCTCATCAAAGAGGAGTCTAGCCTTTTGATTCTTTCTGCTAAAGAGAGGTTTGATAACTGCAGAGTTGAATTTCAGTCCAAATGCTCTTAAACGTTGTGACACTGTACGACTAGACAGATTCTGTGGTGAACTGCTGAGCAATTCCAGCTGCAATGTTGAAATGATTACCCATGGTGAGTCTCCGCATTATCCTATCCTCTCTTGCATTTGTCTTTTGAAGGCAACAAGCCTTCTTGGGGAACTTGAAAGAGTTTGTGATATTGGAAAGATGGAATATTATGGAAATAACAGACTTGGAATGACCAACTTATTTTGCTATGGCTGATAGTGTCATCCCTTCGGCCTTCATCTGGACAACCTGCTACCGGAGGGTTTCAGTCACTTTTGAATGGCACACCATTTTAGCAAAGTCAGTGCAAACTGGAAAGTTAGCCTACCAGTTACAAAGGGTTTGTCAGATTAACACCAATAACTTGCAGTTATCTGAAAGTGTTCTCTAATTTTGATTAGTGTTCTTTTTCATTTACATTTTTATTATGTGCTTTATAATAAACTACATTTATGAAATAAGCTTAAAATACTGCTAGTGTACTCATGTAGTGTACTCATGTTAGGAAATTACCACCCAATGACCTTAACATTTAGGAAACTGTGTGTTATTCTCGAATTTTGATATCCAGTGTAGTTCTTGTTTGCACTACTATGTTGCTTGATAAAGGCTCATTGTAACTGAAATATAGGTATACCTGCTGAGCTAATAAATAGGTCCACCTTTGGCATATTTTTTTGTGTGCTGTCTTCTATTATTACGATAGATAGATAGATAGAAAGATAGATAGATAGATAGATAGATAGACAGAAGATAAAAACAGCCACACACTATAATGGCAAAGATAAAAACTACTAATAAAAAAGTTTTTAGAGGTGTTTAGAATATTAAAATAGTCCTTGTAGTACCAGCCCAGTGCCACGTCATGCTGCCAGTCCTCTCTTTTTTCATTATAGATAGATAGATTCATACATACAGAAATAGGTAATAGATAGATATGTAGATAGATAGATTGTACAGATATTTAGACACATAAATAAGTAATTATGGACAGCTTCAACAACTTTTTTCTAACCAGGAAAGACAGATGTGGGTTGATATTATCTGATGGGCCAATTCTGGTTCTTCGCTTCAGCTTTTCCCGATTGCCCTGCTGCTTTGGAGAGTAATGGAGAGGAGTCTATCAGACACTCCCATTACTAACCCAGTAAGTAAAAAGAAATCTGGCTTAGTCCATAAATGGAAAACTGAAAAACATAAAAAGGAAGCATTAAAAACAAGAGACTGTTCTTCATTCACCAATTTATAAGAAAGCAACATTCCCTCGCAAGTCTGGCATAGTCCAGTGGTTCCCACAACATTCCTTAATTCTGGAGAGCAAAGTCTATGGAGCCTCAGAACAAGACTCCATAGTCTTTGAACAGCAGCCACTCCTGACTCTCGCTGTGCTCTGCAGGACCTGGGGACTCTGATGAATGGTGACGTGAGGAACTACACCGCTTATCACTGTGCTTACATTACATAATAAATAAATTAGGCTCTCTTTAATGAAAGGACTGCTGGAGTAAGATGCGACTAATCCAACAGAGACTGTAGTACCTTTTTGGTGTAATTTACACTATTACACTGGCATAAATTTCAATAAATCTGCCAGGTGGGCTTTGCCTGCCCTGTACAGCTCAAGCTCCACCCACTTATTTTTTAAGCTAGCCTTGACCAATGTAAAAATGCACCTAATTTACATAATTTCTGAAGAGCTTTGAATTGTGCAAAAATGTGGTGACATTTAAATGCATTTTATGATAGAATTCTGTCACAAACACCTTGGTGAATTAGGCTCAAAATGTTTTGTTATGTAAAAGTAGAAAGACATTATAAATTTCTCCCCAAAAACAATGGAGGAATAGCTGTAACCTTCCAAACTACAGAGCACCAAGGACAAAAAGAGATCTGTAAAAAAAGGATCAAAATGCATATAAATTTTTGTCTTAAAAACGGGGAACAAAGACACAATAGCAGAAAACAAAGGCGTCACTAATGTATTATGGGTACAAGGTCATGTACACACATATGCATCATTCTCAGTAATATATAAATCGTAATTACCATATAATAACAGCACTATTCTGAGATGGTAAAAATCAATTCAGGTTTATGAAATGTGTCAACATACATTGTGTATATCTAGAGATATATAGAAAAATTATACATATATATATTGTGGTAGAGCCACTCTCTCAGCAGTAGGAGATGGATGCAGGAACACCTCACGTGTCGATTTTCACCTGGTTTATTATCAGCTGCCACAATCCATTTACAAAAACAGAACTACTTCCTTCAGCACAGGACGTTACAGAGCATACTGAGTGTGTTCAGAGGCCTGACTTTTACCTCTGGGACCACACCCCGAGGTGGAGATATGGTGAACAGCTGTTACGGGGGGCTGTCTGATAATAACCGAAAGGAGTATCAGACAGTCAGGGTCCACCGTGCAAAGACTTTGCTGCAGACTATGGCAGAGTGCAATACCTCTGTTAACTCACAGAAGGATATAATAAGTAAGTAAAGCAATTCCTCCCTTACTTGGAGAGTGTGTGGAATGATCTCTGTTAATAATCACAGAGACAAAGGCAATGTGTGCGAAATGGCACCTACCTAGGTCCGCTCTTCTAGTGGTGCAAAAGAGACGAACAGCAGCATAAGCCGCACAAAGCTCCTACCTGCGTTCGCTCCACTAGTGTGCGAGGACACGAACCACTAGATATGGCACCTGCCTAGGTCCGCTCTTCTAGTGGTGCAAAAGAGACGAACAGCAGCGTAAGCCGCACAAAGCTCCTACCTCTGTTCGCTCCCCTAGTGTGCGAGGATACGAACAACTGCCAGACGCAGTATAAGGAACGTTACCCTAGCGGCAACGTCCACCTACGAGTAGAATCACAAGGCCCAGCCAGACCATGTGCCTCAGGCACCTGCCTATGTCCGCTCCCCTAAGAGGTAAGGATACGGACAGCAGCCGAAGCTGTAAGGTATAAGAACGCTACCCTGCCGGTAGCGCTCACCTAGCATAGACAGAGGAATGCCTAGAGGAACGCGCACAGAGCGTCTACTCATATGCATGAACCAAGAGGACTGAGCACCATGCGGCGTGTGTCAGGGTCTTATATAGACTCTGTGCCTCATCCAAGATGGAGGGCACCAGAGCCAATCCGCTGCCAGAACGACAGGAGTGACGTCATGCTGGCCTATCACCGAGCAAGACGTCACAAGCACATGACCAGCGACCAATCGGCATAGAAGGTGTCAGAGACATGTGACCTCGTGTCAGCGATGATGTCACCCGCACATGTGCAATGGCTCCAAGATTGGACTTAGTCTCCGGCGCTCGCACATGTGCAGTAGCAAGAAATCTGGACTTAGTCTCCAGCGCTCGCACATGTGCAGTAGCAAGAAATCTGGACTTAGTCTCCAGCGCTCGCACATGTGCAGTAGCAAGAAATCTGGACTTAGTCTCCAGCGCTCGCACATGTGCAGTAGCAAGAAATCTGGACATAGTCTCCAGTGCTCGCAGCAACCGTAACAACAGCCATCCCACCCATCTCTTTAGCTGACCACAACAAACCCGGCCCAGGTAATACAAATTAACCCTCTCAGCACCTAATATGCTGGAGTAGTACATCCGGGTTCACATCACTGATTGCAGTAGTCGCAGCGACACATATCTCCCCTCGTGTACATCACCAGTGATCACATCACATATTCCCCCAAAGCCGGGGGCAGGGCACCAGCAACCACTAAACAGGGGAGCCACGACAGGGCATCTGCATTCCCATGTAATTTCCCAGGCCTGTGCTCTACATGGAAGGCAAAGTCTTGAAGAGCTAGAAACCACCTGGTCACCCTAGCATTCTTTCCCAGTCTACTTCTCAACCATGTCAGTGGCGCATGATCAGACACTAGCCTGAATTTACGGCCTAGCAGGTAGTATTTTAGAGAGTCCACTGCCCCCCTAATGGCCAGGCATTCCTTTTCCACAATGACATAGTTTTTCTCACAAGAGGAGAGTTTCCTACTCGGGTAAAGCACTGGATGTTCCTCGACATTTATTTCCTGCGACAGCACAGCTCCCAACCCTACCTCCGAAGCAACAGTTTAAAGCACAAACTCCTATGTAAAGTCAGGTGCCATCAGGACTGGCTGCCGACACAGAGCAAACTTCAAGTCCTGGAACGCCACTTCCGCCTCAGAGGTCTACTTGGCCACCGATGGCTTCACAGCCCTGAGGAGATCAGTCAGCGGAGCGGCTCTCACAGCAAACTTTGGTACAAACCGGCAGTAGTATCCGACGATTCCCAGAAATGCCCTAACCTGCTTTTTAGAGAGTGGTCGTGGCCAATTCTGGATCGCCTCCACTTTATTCACTTGTGGCTTGATTTGGCCCCTACCAACGACATAGCCCAGGTACCTGGCCTCCTCCTTCCCTATGGCACACTTCTTCGGGTTTATGGTAAACCCTGCCTTCCTCAAGGCATCCAGCACCGCCTGGACCATCTATAGATGACTCACCCAATCCGGGGTGAAGATCACAATATCATCCAGATAAGCTGCGGCGTACTTCTGATGAGAAACTAGGATCCGGTCCATGACCCTCTGGAAGGTGGCTGGGGCTCCCTGCAACCCAAACGGCATCCTGGTGTACTGGAAACATCCATCAGGTGTATAGAAAGCCGTCTTCTCCTTGGTCACTTGAGACAGGAGTATTTGCCAATACCCTTTTGTCAGGTTAAGGGTGGTAATATACCTGGCTGGCCCAAGCCTTTCAATGAGCTCATCGACTCGAGGCATCGGATAAGCGTCAAATTTTGAGACTTCATTTAACTTGCGATAGTCATTGCAAAATCGCCATTCTCCATCCGGCTTTGGCACAAGGACGATAGGACTAGACGAACCACTTCTTGATTCCTCAATCACGCCGAGGCTCAGCATCCTCTTCACCTCATTTGAGATCACTTCTCGGTGGGCTTCGGGGATCCGGTACGGCTTCAGATGTACTCTCACGTGTGGTTCCGTCAGAACTTCATGTTCCACAACCTGTGTACACCCCGGCAATTCTGAAAAGAGATCTCAATTTTGATGAAGCAACTCCCGACACTGCTGCTTTTGGGCCCTTCACAGCGTCGTCTCTGCTACTGTGACGTCCTCGATATCAGCGTCCACCTTGGCAGCTAGACACGGAGCTTCCATCGCTTCCCTATATCGCCATGGCTTAATAAGATTAATATAGTACACCTGGAAGGGCTTCCTTCTACCCAGTTGGTGGATCTTATAATTCACCTCTCCCAATTTCTCGACCACTTCATAGGGTCCCTGCCACTTGGCCAGAAATTTACTTTCCACAGTAGGGATCAACACCAGCACACAGTCGCCAGGGCTAAACTGTCTCACCCTGGCAGAGCGATTATATACTCTCGCCTGTGCCTCTTGAGCACAGAGAAGACTCTCTTTCACGATGGGTATCACCTCAGCCATCCTCTCTTGCATCTGGGCCACATGCTCAATGACACTGCTATGGGAGGTAACCTCTGCTTCCCAGGTTTCTTTGGCTGTCAAGCAACCCTCGGGGATGTCGACCATATAAAAGTTCAAAGGGAGAGAACCCGGTAGAGGCTTGTTGTACTTCCCTGATAGAAAAGAGCAAGTATGGAACCAGGCAATCCCAATCTCGGCCATCCTTCTCCATGACCTTCTTAAGCATGGACTTTAAGGTCTTATTGAATCTCTCCACAAGGCCGTCTGTCTGCGGGTGATAGACTGAAGTCTTCAGTTGTGTAATCCGCAGCACCTTACACAGTTCCCTCATGACTTTCGACAAAAAGGGGGTCCCTTGGTCTGTCAGGATCTCCTTTGGCAGTCCGGTCCGAGAGAAGATATGGACCAACTCCCTGGCTATATTCTTAGAGGAACAATTTCTCAATGGTACCGCCTCAGGGTATCGAGTCGCATAGTACAGAACCACTAAGATATACTGGT
The DNA here is from genome assembly GCF_048569485.1 of Anomaloglossus baeobatrachus. Classification (NCBI taxonomy): domain Eukaryota; kingdom Metazoa; phylum Chordata; class Amphibia; order Anura; family Aromobatidae; genus Anomaloglossus; species Anomaloglossus baeobatrachus. The sequence goes on from NC_134354.1 coordinate 150,402,502, forward strand.
GCCCTCTAGTGGATTGTACCAGGGGACCCACAAGATCCATGGCAATACGGTCAAACGGGACCTCTATTATAGGTAATGGCACAAGGGGACTTCGAAAATGTGAAACTGGTGCAGTTAGCTGGCAGGTGGGACAGGATCTACAATAATTAAGAATCTCTCGATGACACCCCGGCCAGTAGAACCTCTGCAGAATCCGCTCCTGTGTTTTATCTACCCCCAAGTGACCATCCAGGACATAAGAATGGGCCATGTCTAACACCCGGCGTCTATAAGGCCCTGGTACCAATAGTTGCTCAATTATCTCACCTCTCAACTCGGTAACCCGATATAACAATTCCCCATTTACTGCAAAGTGGGGGAATCTGGTGACAGTCCCCGGCTCTTGAGCAACCCCATTTATGACAGTCACATTTTCAAATACCCCCTTTAGTGTCAGGTCCCTCATTTGCACAGTCCCAAAGTTCCCTTTGGAAACGGCCAACTGCGGCAAGTTAACCTCCTGGGACTCGGCCTCGTCCTCATCGCCCACCAACATTCATAGGGGGAATTCATCCGCCTCCAACTGAAATGAAGTCTTATCATTGAGGGCTAACTGTCCTTTATCTGAGATACAGGGTTCCACCCCTTTGCTCAACAACTCCCAGAACAAAGCAAAGTCTCACCCTATTATTACTGGGTGCAACAGTTCTTTCACCACTCCAACCTCATGAGACTCCGACCCACAAGTTGTTTTTATAGTCACAGCGGCCACAGGGTAGTCCTTGACATCCCCATGAATACAGCGGATGCCCACCCTCTTCCCAGGAATCAGCTGGTGTGGAAGTGTGTCCCTCATGAGGGTCACCAAACTCCCGGAGTTTAAGGGGCACTTTGCACACTACGACATCGCAAGTGCGATGTCGGTGGGGTCATGTCGAAAGTGACGCACTTCCGGCGTCGCTCTCGACATCATAGTGTGTAAATCCTAGATGATACGATTAACGAGCGCAAAAGTGTCGTAATCGTATCATCGGTGTAGTGTCGGGGAATTCCATAATTACGCTGCTGCGACGGTACGATGTTGTTCCTCGCTCTGGTGGCAGCACACATCGCTGTGTGTGAAGCCGTAGGAGCAAGGAACATCACCTTACCTGCTTCCCGCAGCTCATGCCGGCTATGCTGAAGGAAGGAGGTGGGCGGGATGTTTACGTCCTGCTCATCTCCGCCCCTCCGCTGCTATTGGCCGCCTGCCGTGTGCCGTCGCAGTGACGCCGCACGACCCGCCCCCTTAAGGAGGCGGTTCGCCGGCCAGAGCGACGTTGCAGAGCAGGTGAGTGCATGTGAAGCTGCCGTAGCGATATTGTTCGCTACGGCAGCTATCACTAGATATCGCAGCTGCGACAGGGGCGGGGACTATCGCGCTCGGCATCACAAGCATCGGCTTGCGATGTCGTAGTGTGCAAAGTGCCCCTAACAGTCCCACTATTCTGGTACCATTTATTTCTACAAGACATGCCTGTGGCCCCTCACTGGGTTGACTGTCCACACTGCAGGCTGGGTATGCATAATAGGAAGAGCGCCAACCCATGCTGCAGTCCATCGGCTGGGTGGTCAAGGGACAATGGGCAGCAATGTGACCCGGTCCTGGCACCTCCAACAGATAATATTACTGACTGGGGATTTTTGCATGCCTCCGCTTGCCACTTGGGACCTTGGATTCCCTCCCCTGTGGCTCTTGTACCCTTGTTTTGGGTGTCGCTCCCTGAAGAAACCCCCCAATAGGGAAATGGTAAGTCCCGTGACTTCCCCCGGGAACTCTCTACCACCTGGTTCCTCTCCACCAGTCCAACCAGGTCGTCAGCATTCAAGGGGTTTCCCTGGGCAACCCAAGTCTGTACTGGCTTTGGAAGGGAGTGAATAAACCTGTCCATTACGACTCGCTCCACCATCTGCGCTGGCGTGGAGGACTCTGGCTTTAACCATTTTTGTACCAGATGAAATAAATCAAACATTTGCGAGCGAGGGGGTTTGTCGCCATGATATGATATGATCTGGTGGACCTGTTGTGCCCTAACAGTCATAGTCACACCCAGGCGTGCCACAATTTAAGCCTTTAGTTTGTCATACTCCTTAGCGTCCTGTAAAGCAAGATCATAATAGGCCTTTTGTGGCTCTCCACTTAAATATGGCGCCAATACCTCCACTCACTGCTCCGGCGGGAGTTTTTCTCGTTCAGCAACTCTCTCAAACACAGTCACGAAGGCCTCAACATCATCCCCCGGAGTTATCTTTTGCATAGCTTGCCTTACCGCCTTCCGGTTGTTAGCGTCATCACCTGGACTGGTCGCTCTGCCACGGGTTACCTCTGCTAGGACGTCTATCTGCCTCTGCTGTTGCTCCCGTTGTTGCTGCAGCTGCTGTATCAACAGCTTGTTCGTCTCTTGCTGGGCCAGCTGCTGTTGTTGTTGGGCCTACAACAGGTGCTTAATCAGATCCTCCATGGTGTCTGACCGTGTTCCCTGGCTCATGGCTGTCTTCACCCACGACATCAAGCTCCTCTGTAGCAGGTATAAATGGCCCCGGGATTCCTGCCCGCATTCTCCACCACTTGTGGTAGAGCCACTCTCTCAGCAGTAGGAGATGGATGCAGGAACACCTCACATGTCGATTTTCACCTGGTTTATTATCAGCAGCCACAATCCATTTACAAAAACAGAACTACTTCCTTCAGCACAGGAAATTACAGAGCACACTGAGTGTGTCCAGAGGCCTGGATTTTACCTCTGGGACCACACCCCGAGGTGGAGATATGGTGAACAGCCATCCCACCCATCTCTTTAGCTATCCACAACAAACCCGGCCCAGGTAATACAAATTAACCCTCTCCGCACCTAATATGCTGGAGTACTACATCCGGGTTCACATCACTGATTGCAGTAGTCGCAGCGACACATATCTCCCCTCGTGTACATCACCAGTGATCAAATCACAATATATATATGTACAGTATGTACATAAAAATATACACATGCATCTGTATATATGTGTAAGTTATCAAGACCATTAAATGGATGCAGACGGTCATATCCTAATATTGGACAAAAGCACACATATTGAGTAAAGGGACTAGCAGCATTGACTGAAGATAAAGTGCATAGTGCAATCAAAGTGCTGCTGCAGACAAGAATCGGGTGATATTACAATATATAAAGTATGTAAGGTGCCATAGTGGAATCCAAATATTACCTGATGCAGGAAGGAGAGCAGTCAGAGCATGTGGCACTCACCCCGACACGCCACATGCTCTGGCTGCTCTCCTTTCGCCATCAGGTAATATTTGGACTCCACTATGGCACCTAACATACTTTATATATTGTAATATTACCGAGTTTTTGTCTGCAGCAACACTTTGATTGCACTATCTTGTACCAAATGTTGTACCAAATGTAATTTGTATATCAGCCCAATGGTAAAGGAATTGGTGAAACACTTTTGGGGTAAAATGCTTATTACACCCCTAGATGAAGTCCATGAGGGTGTTAACATAGTGTAAAAAAATGTAATTTCTCATTTTTGCAGCTGTATAAACTATGATTTAAATTTTTTAGTAGATCCATAGATGAATTCCTGGAGGATATAGTTTTCAAAGTGGGGTCAGTTTTGTGGGTATTCTGCTTTTTTCTGTATGTCAGTGGCTCTACAAATGCAACATGACATCCGCAATATATTGAAGCCAAATCTGTGGCGCAAAAATCAAATATGGCTCTCTCCCATCCGAGCTCTGCCGCCATTATGAAACAGTGTCTTTCAACCACAAATAATTTTGTGTTGCAGTTTTTGGAAGAAATTGCAAAAGAAATAAGATTATATCGATTTTATTCTATTTGAAATTTTAAAATTTTAATTTTAATATTATAAAATTCTGTGCAGCACCTGTGGGTCCAAAACTCGTTTCCAACACTCGATGACCTTAGAGCTTGCTCTGTTTTTGTAGTGGCTGAAGGGAAATACAGCATTGAGTGCACAATCTATTTCAGATAAATATGTGCTCCAAAAATCTTAGCGCTCTCCTTATCGTTTGAGCTTTTGTGCGTGATCAAAGAGTAGTTTCTGACCACACGTGACACATGGGGGATTGCCATGTTTTTGAAAATTGCATTGTAGGGTCCATTTTTTCCTATTATTCCATGGGAAAATAAAACATTTCAGGCTCAGATAACATTTTAGTGCAAAAAATTTATATTTTCATTTTACTTTGTGTTAATCTCCTGGAAGCACCCAAAGGGTTAATAAACTTTCTAAATGTGTCTTTAAATCCTCTAAGGAGTACAATTTTAAAGTAGTGTCTGTTTTAGGATTTTATGACCTTAAGGCCCTTAAAGTTAACCTTTCTATCACCCCAACAAAAAGAACAATGTTTAAAAAGTGATACCAATAAAAAGTAGATGTATGGCAAATGTTTATTAACTATGGTATAACAATCTGTTTAGGGGCATTATCATTTGAAATTTGAAAATTGTTAATTTCTCAAAATTTTCAGAAAATGTCTAATGTTTTTATAAAACAGAACAAATCATATTGATCTAAATTTAGCTTTAATCTAAGGTACAATGTGTCATGAAAAAATAATTTCATAATCACTGGGATATGTTAAAGCTTTCTTTAGCTATTAATTCATAAAATGACACATGTCAGATTTGAAAAATGATTAAAGAATGTATGTCTGGAACTCCAATGGTGTGAACAAGGTGCAAAAATCAAAAACATATAACTATATAATGTAAAGATTTGCACACTAGTCACAATGTATGGGGAAATAATGAAAAGCAGAACTACTATTGGAATAGTAGAATGAAAAATACAATGAACTATCTGAAAAATTGAAAAAAACTTGAAAATGGAATATGCATAACTGCTATGAATAATAAGAATACAAGAGATGTTTAGCCATTGTATAGATCAATGCAAAAGAGCCCCAAAACCACGCCAAGGTAATCTCTATTTTTGGGGTCCTTAACTTATGTGTGATAAGCAGTTCTATTTTTCATTATTCCCCTATACATTATGACTAGGGTGCAACTCTTTATCCTATTGTTTAGTTATATGTTTTTGAGTTTTGCACCTTGTTCACACCATTGGAGTTCCAGACGTACAATTCTTTAATTAGTATGCACTTTCTGTCTGAGAACCCTGCCCCACCCATAGACATGTGTTTCATTTCACATACATAGCTTGGTCCTTTGCTTCCCATACAAAGCAAGTTTTTTAACTGCAGGTAAGGTTACACATAAGTTAGGGACCCCAAAAATAGAGATTACCTTGGCGTGGTATTGTGGCTCTTTTGTATTGATCAATACAATGGCTAAACATCTCTTGCATTCCTATTGTTCATAGCAGTTATGCATATTCCATTTTCACGTGTTTTCAATTTTTCAGATAGTTCATTGTATTTTTCATTCTAGTAGTCCCATAGCAGTTCTGCTTTTCATTATTTCCCCATACATTGTGACTAGTGTGCAGATTTGAAAAATAAGGCTCTGTAATGAAGGTAAAGTCTGTCTTCGGCAGTAAGAATTTAGGAAGAGTGTTGGGTCCATGAATAGAAGAGTTGGACCACAGTGATAAGTTGGTGATATGCTTTGAAAAGATTTATTGGTGATACTATAATTTATTAGGTTCATATTGTAATTTAGCTACTTTGCACAAGTAAACTTTGTGCATAATTATTAAGTAATTTGTATTTTTGATGATTCATTTTATTATTGAACAACTACAGTGCTGTCCATCAAAAGAAAGGGTTAATAAGTAACTCTGAAGCCTGAATATTTAAGAAAGTAAATGTGAGGTTTTGTCTTTCTTAGGAGAATATCTACATGTGCAGAATGAGTGTGCAGAATTAGTATGCAACTAAATGAAAAATGTAAATTTTTCCATTTCAACTTATTTTTTTCATTTACAGTGAGAATAATAATCAAACTCAAAATATATAAAAATACATATCTGACATTTTACGAGAAAATATATATTATTGACCAATATAGCCCATTCTTTTCTGCTACAGTCATAAGCCTTCTTCCATCTATGAAGTTTGTCAGTTTCTTAACACAAGTCCCAGAGAGAGGACATTTAACATTTCGACCTTTGGAACCCAGAAACGGGTCAAATGACCTGAAGGATTTTAGCTAACATCCTATAATCACCGTCTTTAGTTCTGTAATGAAGGCCATTACTGTCGCACCACTGGAGGTTGTTGTTTTCCATTGAGTTTCGCCATTTAGTTTTTTGTTAGTTCTATTCAGTTTATTGTATTTGTCATTTGACCCTCTTTCGGGACTTCAGGAGGGTGCTCGAAATTTCTGGGACTTCTAGTGTTAATCCATTGACTATCATCTTTTTTGAGCTGCACCAACCACAGCTTCCCAGATACTGTTCAGAGAGGTGACCGTTTTCCTTCCCTGTGAATCTCCTGTTTAAGAAGAGCCCACAAGTTCTCGTTAGGGTTTAGCTCTGGTGAGGAAGGGGCCGGGTCATTAGTCTTTAAAGAGAACCTGTAATCAAATCAAAAATTGAGTTTTATTAAAAAAAATATGATTATATAGATAGAAAATAACTAGAGATGAGCGGACCCGTTGAAGTTCGATACATCGGGTTCCGCCAGACATTAGATAAAGTTTGGTTTTAGACCTGAACTTCATTTAAAGTCACTGATTGGCAGTTCGGGTCTCTGCCCCCATTCAGCCAGTCGTAAACAAAATACTCCTGGGGGAGAGTGGACAGGTTTATTTTTACTTTTTTTTGTTTGATGCACACTACATCCGATCATGCTATTATCCCCAATGCAAGCCGTTCAAACACTACAAGTGGCTTGCACTGAGCCGAGCACCAAGTGCACCCGAGCATGCTCGCTCGTGTGGTTTGCATAGGTAGAGCACCCGAACTCCGATCTCAAACTCTGTTTTTTTCTAAAGTCTTAGTTCGGTACAAACACTTAACACTGAACTTCGGGTTCACACATCTCTAAGGCCCCTTCACACGTCCGTGAAAATCATGCACGTTTTTCACGGACATGTCAAAGGTGCATATTGCCCTCGGTGTGCCGTTTTTATGGCACAACGTGTGTTCTCCGTGTGTTATCTGTGATAACACACGGAGAAGGGGAACTTTCTCCTCACCTGTCCCTGGCGTTGCTTTCCGTGGTGCTGATCTTTGGTCTCCAGTCCTGCCGACTCCCCGCTGCTGCTGCTCCCGCCCGCAGTGGAGTGAATATGCGATGATCATAATGAGTGGGGGTTGAAAGCAAGTGACAGCAGTGGCAGAGACGGCAGTACTGGAGAAGGTGAGTATGGATTTTTTAACGGGCACACGTATGCTTCACATGTACACACGGTCCATAGCAAAACACGCACGTGTGCGCAGACCCATTGATTTTAATGGGTCTACGTGTGCCCGTGTTTCCGATACGTGAGGAAATGGACCAAACACGGACCAGAGACACGGACGTGTGAAGGGGGCCTAAGACTGACTGCTTTGAAAGTCAGTTTCTTTCTATAAACCTGTTTTTTTTTAAACCTATTTTCAATGGAAATGTGCTGCCATCTAGTGGATGGCACAGCTTCACACTGGGTCCTCTATACCACGCAGCTTCTAATGCGCATGCAAATATTGTATATCTTTTTCCTACGTGTTTCAGACTGCAACTCAGTCCTAATTCATGGATAATACTAAAATATAGCTCCAAAGGTTTTTTGTCCAAAGCGGAGTAACAAAATGCAAGGAACACTACACATGCAAAAACTCAAGTGTACTCTGAAACACAACAATATGATACAAAAAAATTAAAATAAAACTACTAAAAGCAGAAAATAGCAAATGCATATACCCTTTACAAGGAACTGAACATTTGATTGTTTCATATCAGATCAAAAATAAACTATTCAACTGATGTTATAGGGAGAAATTGCTACTGAAACATGTGGAAAACTCATGGAAGAAAACACCATGCATGAACGACAAAAGAGCAAATGTGCAGAAACCATCAAAATCCACGTAAGCATCAACATATACAACATATATAACATAAAAAGTTTTAAAACATTCAAAATTCGACATTCTGATATACTTCCTATATCATTAATCTTTTCCCAAATGCGTTTTTTTTCAAAGGTCTAATAGTATACTCCACGTACATAATATTGCACTTTGAACATTTAGTGAGATAAACCACATGATCTGTGATGTAGCTTTGTATGTTCCATCAGAATTCATATAAATTTCTACAGAAATCATATAGCTGCACATTTTGCATGGTGTGTTTACACATCTAAAAAAGTCAACATACAGAAAGATGGCAACAGCTCACCAAGATGGTATGGGTGCGGTGCTCGGAATCCTGGACCGGTAACCAAGGGAAGACTTGAAGAGATTAGCGGAGAAAACAAAAAATCCGGCATCTGCTTGATAGAATTTAAAACATAGCTTTAATGAAAAACTTTAAAAACAGTAGTACAGAATCATAATTAAAGCCTATGTAGACGAGATGCCCGTCTACGCGTTTCAAGCAAAAGTATGAGTAAATATTTTAAGACTACGTTTTTGATTTGTGTGAATTGATTACTGTATTTCAAAACAAGAGTTGGTTTATTTTTGTTAAGTTTGTTAGTTTTATTATCATTAAAATTTCCAACAATAGATCATGTCATCGTTTTTGTACTAATCCTTTGTGTGTTGTGCTCTGTTAATCATCCTGTTTGGATAACTGCATTTATTAAGTCTATTGTATAGTTTTCTATTGATAGCAACAAGTTTACTTGGAATAAAGGACTTATTGAGCGTCAAGCTGGAAAGCTCGACAATAGGACTCAATACAAAGATGAAAAATATTTATTACTGCCAGATACAACCAGAACATATTTGAGATGGATAGCGATGAACTAGAATTTGTAAAGGACTTGGAATGATGATCACTCAAGATGCAGCAACAACTTTGGAAGTCAATAGGAGAATAGCTATGATCATATCAACAATAAAGTCATTGGACAAGGTCTTCAAATCACGACACATTTCATTGGTGACGAAGTCATGGCTCGTACATTGTTTGGTCTTTTCTGTGGTAACATACAGATGCAAGACTTGAACAATAAAGAAAGAAGACTGAAGAAGAATCAATGCCTTCAAAATGTGGTGCTGGAGAAGGATGTTATCAATACTATGGATGGCAAAAAGAACAAAAAAGAAACAGTTTTTGAACAAATTAAGCCAGACATGTCACCAAGCTATGACTTGCTTAATAAGGCGAAGAGGAAGACCAGCAACCCAGTTACTTTTTTACAATTAAACTAACGGTGGAGAAGACCTTTATTGACCTATTTAGTCTTGCACAAGATCGAGGTTCCTACAGATTGTTCAACTATGAAGTCACCATGACTTGAGATCAAAGGCAGTTAAAAAAAAAATTGTAAAAATTGTGTATTATGTTTGCTTGCATTGAAAAACCTTCCTAGCTACTACAATTATGTTTGATACATGTTTGTTCATCCAGTGGTATACCTGTAAGAACATGGGGAGGGTTTTAAGATGATATTACCGTGAGTTTTTTGGGTGTGGATTTCTTAATTGCGCTGAGCTGCCCTCCAAAGATAATCCAAAAAAGTTATATTTGGTGTCAAAAGAAAGAAAATATTAAATTAAAAGGATTATAATAATTATTGTTGATGTAACTAATGAAAAAGGGTGCAGAAGATATATCGCCATACCATATTAATAATAAATTGTTGTTACATTTGCCTTACCAACAAATGCTATCAAAACAAGGGTTATCCATGGTATAAATGTACAATTCCTCCCACCAGGACATAACAAGGTTTGCCAAGGATGGAGAGTATTTAGATCCCATCAACACTCCTTGAATCTTTAAATAATACTTTTGGTCAAATTAAAAAAAAAAATTATGTTGCTTAGAAAAGAAATAAGTTGCAAAACATACTGTACAAAATCTGTGGTGTGATCACCATGTGAATTTATATGGAATAGAGATCTAAGGCCAAAATTTTAGGGAATTGACATATACAGTGAAACAACATGACATTTGAGCTAATGTACAAATCCCATAGTACATTACTAGGGTCCCGCAAGTATTCCTTTTGACCAATGGTTGTAAAATATGGCTCACTCAGCCACCCAATCTGTCACTGTATGAGCCTATATGTGACAATTGGTCTCATTGGTAGAGGATCAACTCTCTCATGAATCTTTGGTAAGGCATGTAAAATGGGAGTGTCAGGATAATCTATGATATATTCTTTTTGGTTTTTTTTGCTCAAAAATCCTAAATGAAATCCCTCCTCCACTAAGACTAGATTGCTCTGGAACTTGGCTCCTGGATTACCAGCCAACCATTAATATGTAATAAAGTCTGACAACAGTAGCTCAATTTGTGAATAAGAAGATTGGTTTTCCATGGCCACTACTCTGCTGCTTTTTTCTGCCTTCTTTATAGTGATATTATGACTGTCCATTAATTGTAAAGCTTGACGTTATGTTAGAATGATGTGAACTGCCAGAAATATCATGTAGGGGTATCTTTAAAATCACTTTTCAAGCAATTTTTCATAAACATCTATAGATTCAGTTCTAGACTGGGATAATGTTCTATTACCACTTGAGGGCGATTGAAGGTATGTAGTTGGGCAATGGTGTGAGAAGTCCTACCTTGGTATCCAAGAAGTGGGGCAGACAGGACCAGAGTCCGTGGATGGATTCAAACATGCACACGATGAGATGAAACAACGCTGGTTTATTTGCTCCATAGGCCAAAGACATGCAGTAGTACAATACTGGAGTGGTCTGAGTAGCTGGTACTGTGGTTGTCTTGTGGGTATTAACCCCTGGAGCCACTACTGGTCAAAAAACTTTGGCCTTCAGTAGCCCAAAAGAGAGATATATACTTTTCACATAGTGGCTGAAAAGTAAAATGGATGCCAGGAAGTGAGGTCATACACAATGCTGCAATCCACTCCCACAGACTAAAACTAGAAAAGAAACAAGGGAGTAGCAAGGCCTAACCAGTAGGTGGCAGCAGCAGACAAGCATGAATAACAAAAGTTAATAATAACATTGCCAATAAGAAAACATGGTAGGAACAGCACAGGTAAAAAGATTATTATTGGTCTGAAAGTCATCAGTTTTATTACTGGTCATGGGCAAAGAATCCTTCTCATGGGATAATTGTATTAAATTGAACAATCAAAATTGTCCCTGAAAGCTCTTTTTCCTAAAATAATTATTGGCATTATCAATATGTACAGCGCCATCCAAAGGACGGTTCTAAGATTACTCCGCAACACTTCGAGGAGCTGTTCTGGCATTGCATCACACATGCAGCAGGTCATAACAGCTAAAAGGTGATCTACTAAGTGGCCAAGACTCTTGTCATAAAGGAGCTGAATAATTCTGAAACCGCAGTAAATATTGAAAGTGTCATTTAGTTTTCCATTTTAGAGAAACCACTTGTTATATTTCTTGTGTTGATTTATTTAAATGGTTTATTTTAAACAGCACAAAGTTTGTAAACATTTTTTTTTAAATCCTAATTTGCAAAGAAAGGAGTGAATAATCTTGATTGCCACTTAAGCTGGGTTCACACATAGCGACAGCGACAACAACGTCGCTGTTACGTCACCATTTTCTGTGACGCAACAGCGACCTAGTAAGTCGCTGTTATGATCGCTGCTTAGCTGTCAAACACAGCAGACACAGCAGCGATCATAACTACACGCGTCGCTGTGGAAGCCATGCTGCACTTGGTAACTAAAGTAAATATCGGGTAACCATTACCCGATATTTACCTTGGTTACCAGCGCACCAGCTTAGCGCTGGCTCCCTGCATTCCTAGCCAGGGTACACATCAGGTTAATTACCCGATGTGTACTCAGGCTCCGGCTACGTGTGCAGGGAGCCAGCGCTAAGCGGTGTGCTCTCACGCTGCCAGTGCCGCCTCCCTGCTCATATAGCTGGAGTACACATTGGGTAATTAACCCAATGTGTACCTTGGCTAGGAGTGCAGGGAGCAGGGAGCCGGCACTGGCAGCGTGAGAGCAGTGGTGCTAGTAACTAATGTAAATATCGGATAACCAAGGAAAGGGCTTCTTGGTTACCCGATGTTTACCTTGGTTACGGCTTACTGCAGGCTGCCAGACGCCGGCTCCTGCTCCCTGCTCGCTTCAGTTTGTCGCTCTCTCGCTGTCACACACAGCGATGTGTGCTTCACAGCGGGAGAGCGACGAGCAAAAAATGAAGCAGGACATTCAGCAATGAGCGGCGACCTCACAGCAAGGGCCAGGTCGTTACTGGATGTGACACACAGCGACGGGACGTCACTGCTACGTCACAGAAAATGGTGACGTAGCAGCGACGTCATTGTCACCGTCGCTGTGTGTGACTTCACCTTTAATAAAGTAGAGTTTGCTATAGTCATTCAGTAACACGTACCATTGAGTATGCTCCCTAACAGAATACTGTCTTTTGTGCATAGGTTATGCAAATAGTATGATTCTGTTGTATATTAGATATATCTTGCATGTTTAAAAGCAGATACAAAAGAAGTGAAGAAATAATGTATAGTTTGAATATAACAACACAAATGTGTTTTATTGCAAATAGATACACAAGGGAGAACTAAGATCTGTGCATATCTTACCGCAAATGTCACGATTATCTTAAATAAGTCCCTTCGAAGTAAAGGAAACAAGGAACATGAATATCATTTTCAGGAGGTGGGTAATTTTCTCCTCTATCTACATCACTTATGTGCCCTGGGTCTGATCTGCTGCCAACCTTTCCAGCTTTGGAACTATGTACTTGACATTTTACCTTCCCTGCATTTTTCTTTCGAGACGCCAGATATGAATTAACTCTGCAATTAACAGCGTTAACCGTTTTCAGCCACCCTTCCCCGGCCCCCGTGGACCGAGAGAGGTCAACATAATTAAATTGTTTGTTTGTGCCGCTCCTCTCTGGCACTGAATGGGTTACTACTACGGCTTAATTATTTGGTTTCACTTAACGGTAAATGGACATTAATTGTTAAGTTGCAATGTAGCTAGCTGGAAATGATATATTTCCTCTATATCAACAGCTAATCAGTTCATCATGATAAAGGTCATTATATTAAGTGCTCCAGTCTTGAACAGTGATTTGACTGGTTCTTACCCCCCTCATGGACTTTTTTTCTGCTTAACAACTTGGTCTTCAGCCAGCCATGGCATCAGTGAAGTAGTAACGCTAAGCACCATGTGTGCCGCTAATGTGGCAGTTTAAATTGTCACTTTCTATTAAAAGGTCTAAATCAGAAGGATTTTGAGGAGCAGCGTGCCGTACTGACAGTATAATTAAAAAGGGGAGAAAAAAAACAGTTTTTTGGGGATGTCAGTGCAAACACTGATTTAAATAGCAGTTCAGCAGCTGCTTGCTAATTTAAACTACAGTATTGCTTTCTATTAAAGAATAGACCCTGATTCTGATTTTTTTTCCCTGCCGAGTGACAGCCTGAATTGCGCTGTAGTGTCTGAAAAGGTACTTTTATCGTGCAGTGTACATGCTGGGGACGAGGAGTTCCCAGAGGAGATTCTGAAAGCCCCCTGCCCACATATTAAATAGGTATAATTACATAACCTTTAAGCCTGACTCTTTAAAACAGCATTTCATGTTTGAATGGAAAAATCTTTTCCCCTCTAAAAAGGAACATGCTGCACTGTATAATAATAATCAATGTCTCTGTGTAATTTCATTTCTTTCTTCTCACACAAAATATATAATTTCAAGGGGTCCATACGATGACTCCTGTAAGGTCTGCGCGGCTGGTTTTCTATGATTCGCCTTTCAACCTTCAACTGCAAATATCTGAAAGTCAATGAGCAGAATACATTTCGTCTATCTATTTGTATCTGAATGTTTTATTTTTGGGACGTTCTCTTAAAGGTGATCTTTTAGCTCTCCTGATTTCACTGTTTTTGTAAATAATTGTGTTCCCCATATTATAACCATTTTGAAATAGATTTTCCTACAGCTCTGTGTTGTGCCGTTCCTTTGCTACACCACTCAGAAATGTCTGGATAAATTGTCAACTGGATATTACCACTTGGGGGTGTGTTCCTACATAGACTGTCCAATCAGTATAGGCAGTGCCAGATTGTCGGGGGGGTGTACTAAGTTCTACCAAAAAATGCTCCAGGTTTTTCATGGGCATTACAAATATTTACAAAACAAACATTTAATAGGAGCTGACAGGCCCCCTTTAAATGGAAACTCTATTAAAGGGGTATTGCAATCTCCAAGTTCCTATCCCAATATGCAGTAGGTGTAATAATAATAATATTAGCAAATACCTTCAATTAGAAATGCAGTACAGTTCTCCTAATATAACCATGCCTCTTACCTCATGTGCAGGGCATTGAAGCTTAGGCATCTATGGTTACGACCACGATCATCTAACTAACTTTTCTTTAGCTCATGGCCAGTAGATGCATGAATACCAACTCATGCTGCGGCTCATTTTTTTTGTTTCTCTGTAGTCTATTGCACTCAGTACAAATACGGTGTGGCTCCCTTTTCAGTGAGCTGGGCATTTCATCTATAATGCTTCCCATGGCTGTGTGTTCATAGTCGGAGCCCATTCACTCTCTCTCGTTATTCAGATTGATGTCTGTTGACACATGGTGAGGTTTTAATACTACAGAGTCTTAGGTACCGTCCCGATTGGGTACACCTTGTGGGATGTTTTTACACTTTTTTGATCAAAAATAGTGTTTACTAAGTACCTTTTGTGTATTTTTATGCACTATGCTTTTATTTAGTTACAGCAGGGTATATGTCCATATTATTTTCATTTTGAGTTAGCTTTATCTTATGGCCAGTGTGAACATGCGCTTATAAGTTACATATTGTTAGGGCCAGATGGACGGGTAGACCCTGGAGGTGGATCCACTGGGCCGAACTCCCGGATGAGGGAAAGGAGTCCGGTAGCCGGAGCACTTTAGGTAGCAGGGCAGTCCGTGCACTGGGAGAAAATGGAGAAGTCCCTGGGACCACGAGGTCACTGATGGTGGTCCGGGTGACGGAGCTCAGGTTCGGAAGCCGTGATGGTGTCAGGCGGGGTCCGGAACCGTTGGAGCGAGATGACGGGTCACCGCAGGGATCCGAGATGGTACGGACTGTCAGGATGGCAGATGGGCAGCGTTCGGGGTTCGAGGTACAGCAGGACCGGATGGCGATGCAGGATCGGCTCTAGAAGATAGAGAGGTAAGTATCTCACAGAACACAAGGAGACCTGACTCCTAGCTTGGGAAAACACGAAGAACAGGCCCCGCTCCCTTGGACATTAACCCCCTATATACCCTGTACCTGTGTGCATCATTTCCTGTTAGTTGACACTGGCCCTTTAAGAAAGGGTCAGTGACCGCGCGCACGCCCTAATGCGCATGCGCGCGGCCCGGGTGCCAGAAGCCAGGGCAGGAAGCTGAGAGGAGGACGCAGGAGAGCCGGCCAGGGACTGGGAAGCCGTCGGGCGCCGGGAGCGGAGACCAGGGGGCCTGGGAAGTACGGGCACCGGAGGCTGGAGAGCGGGGAGCGTGGCAGGTGAGCCGGGGAGCGGAGCAGAGGACCCGGGGAACAGAGCAGGGGACCCGGGGAGCGTGACACATATACCCCAACTCATGCTCCGACTAATTTTTTTTTTCTTTGTAGTCTCTTGAACTAAGTACAAATATGGTGTGGCCCCCTTCTTAGTGACCTGGGCATTTCATCTATAATGCTTCCCATGGCTGTGTGTCCCAAGTCAGGATCCAATCACTCTCAGCCCTTATTCAGATTGAGGTCTGTTGACACATGGTGAGGTGTTAATACTAGAGAGTCCTAGGTACCGTACCGATTTGGGTATACCTTGTCGCGGTGGGATAGCTTTACGCTTTTTTGATCAAAAACAGTGTTTACTAAGTACCCTATGTTCATTTATATGCACTATGCTTTTATTTATTTACAGTAGGGTATATGTCCATATTATTTTCATCTTGGGTTTTCTTTAACTAACTGTCACTATATGAGTAGACATAACCTTGGATACCTAAAGTGCAATGCCCTGCATATGAGGTAAGATATATCTCTAATGAGGAGAACTATATTACATTTCTACTTGGAGGTATTTGCTAATATTATTATTATTATTACACAAACTACATATTGGGATAGGATCTTGGAAATGGAAATACCCCTTTTACCTGAAGATTTGGGCCCAATCTGCAGGCTAATAGCATTCTAAAGTTATGAAGCCTATGCACTCAAAGCCCGGCTGCCGAAAGGAAATTAATTTTATTCTTCCCGGCAGCCTTTGGCTTTCAGTCATAGAAGAGTGACTTCAATCACCACTTAGTCCATAGAGAACGGCAGCTGGATTCAGACCCAGATACTGACTGACATAAAGCACTGCTGAGCCAGCTATCAGTTAGGCCTGAAACACACTTCCGTTAAAAACACGCACGTGCCGCGAGACACGTATTTACCCTGCGTGTTGCATGTAGTAAGTACATGTCTCGGGTACGTGCGGTCCACGTGTGTTCTACGTGTACTATCCGCGATAGCACACGTAGAACCGGTAATTTGCATACTTATGTGGTCCGCGCTGCTGTCCGTGGTGCTGTTCTTCGGTCTCCAGCCCTGCCGTCTCCCCGCTGCTGCTGTTGCCGGCCGCAGTGAAGTGAATATTAATGAGTATAATGAGCGGCGGTCGGCAGCAAGTGGCAGCAGCGGCAGAGACAGGAGGGCTGGAGAAGGTGAGTAAATATTTTGTATTTTTTTCACTGACACGTGTGTTTTCTCCGGCGCGTGTCACACGGGACCGCATCCACAGTACGTCCGTGTGGTACGGGTGCGGGCCGTGTGACGGCCGTGCTGCCGGAGAAAACGTGGACATGTCAGTGTGTAGAAAAACGCACACACGTACAAACGCACACGGTCACACGTTCCATGTGGTTTTACGTGTGTGTGCCTGCTACAATAGGATAGCATTGCTGAATGTGTCTCCGTGCCGCCGATACGTGCAAAAAATGGCAAACACGTACCGGTGGCACGGATGTGTGTCGGAGGCCTTAGTGCCAGGGAGTTGTTACCGCCGTGATTCACTATGCACTGAGTGGTGACTGAAGTCACACTAGCCAGACCTCTATGACTGGAGGCTGGAGGCTGCTAGGGGAATAAAGTTAATTTGCCCCTGGTAGCCAGGCTTTCGGCGTAGCAGTGACGTGGCTTTAGAATGCTCTTCACCTGCATATATGGGGTCAATCTGCAGATTAAAAGGATTTTTTTTTTTAACATGACAGGTTCCTTTTAATCTACTACTATACAGTGATCAGACATAAGGGTGCGTTAATTCATTGTGGACTTTCTGCAGACATTTTCCTTAGAGGTTCACAGCAAAGCATGCACTGTGTCAGTTCTATACCAAATCTTGCTGATCTTACAGCTGTTTTCCCAGCAGACTTCTGCAGTTGACTATAGCAAGCATGAGAGACAGGAATTTTTCTGCAAACCTGTAGATGATCCACAATTATTATTTTTAACAAAAATAGGCATTATTACAAATTATTACCTCTTAATTGAACTCTCTAGGTAAATTCTACAATACAACCACAGGAAATGCCATAAATGTCTGACAAATGTGGGCCCAATTCAGGGACCTGTATCTATCCAACATATTATCTATCTATACATTTGAAAAAATGGATTTCCAAAAACTGATGAGATAGCCAACTTACTCAGAACTCACATAAGTGAATCCCCCTGTCCCCCCATTCCTGGAGACAGCCAGGCTCCATTTCTGAGAAATATGTGGGTGCTAGAGGTGGGACCTATATTCATCAGACATTTATGGTATATTCTGTGGGTATACCATAAATTTACATGATGGCAATACCCCTCTTAAACCACTAAAATTAATGTAACTGACCCTTTCCAAGGGGTGACACATATTTGGTAACAACAGTCAGTTCTTGAAGTTGATGTGATCGAATCAGAAAAAAATGGACTAGTGTAAAAGGCGCTTTACACGCAGCGACATTGCTAGCGATGTCGCTTGTGAAAGCACCTGCCCCCGTCGTTTGTACGTCACGGGCAAATCGCTGCCCGTGGCACACAATATCGCTAGTACCCATCACACATACTTACTTTCCTAGCGACGTCGCTGTGGCCGGCGAACAGCCTCTTTTCTAAGGGAGCGGATTGTGTGGTGTCACAGCGACGTCAGACGGCAGGCGTCCAATAGAAGCAGAGGGGCGGAGAGCAGCCGCATGAAAGTCACGGCCACCTCGTTGCCAGAGGACACAGGTACGGTGTTGTTCGTCATTCCTGGGGTGTCACATGTAACGATGTGTGCTGCCTCAGGAACGACGAACAACCTGCGTCCAAAAGCAGCAACGATATTTTGGAAATGGACGACATGTCAGCAATCAACGATTTGGTAAGTATTTTGCATTGTTAGCGGTCGCTCGTACGTGTCAAATGCAATGACGTCACTAACGAGGACGGATGTGCGTCACAAATTCTGTGACCCCAACGACATCTCGTTAGCGATGTCGTTGCGTGTAACGGGCCTTAAGGATCAACGTGAGTTTGACAATCATTGTTTTAAGTACCTACTAAAAGGGGTCCAAGGATTGTTGTGTCTGGTGCTATGTAGACTGATACCCAGGCTGACACCTTTCCTTTGCCAAAAGTGCTTACAATGGGTGCATATTTATTACATTACAGGAGAAGGTTTTGTAAAATTAGAAGATTTTACTATTATGGCAACAAGAACATATTTTTTGCAAAACAAAAAAACTTTGGCAAAAATAAGTTGGTTATAAAATATTAATAATATTTGTAATAAATATTTACACTTAAAATACGCAATTTCTTTCCAAAGTTAACATTCATGCACTTGAGGGTCTTGGCTCTGAACGGTTAAACTACATTTTACCACAAGCCTTAAGGGTGCTTTACACGAGACGATCTATCGTGCAATAGATCGTCGGGGTCACGGTTTTTGTGACTCACATCCGGCATCGCTTGCGACGTCGGGCTGTGTGACACCTCCGAGCGACACAGTATTGCTCACAAATCGTGTACTCGTCGCTCGGTTTCATAATCTCGCTTAATTAAAATGGCGCCGGTTGCTCATCGTTCCCGGGGTAGCACACGCCGTTCCGTGTGACACCCCGGGAACGATGAACAGCAGCTTACCTCCGTCCCACGGCACCGGCCGGCTATGCGGAAGGAAGGAGGTGGGCGGGATGTTTACGTCCCGCTCATCTCCGCCCCTCCGCTTCTATTGGCCGGCCGCTGTGTGACGTTGCTGTGACGCCAAACGTCCCTCCCCCTTCAGGAAGAGGATGTTCGCCGCCCACAGTGACGTCGCAGAGCAGGTAAGTGCGTGTGACGGGGGTTAACGACTTTGTGCGCCACGGGCAACTAATTGCCCGTGATGCACAACCGACGGGGGCGGGTACAATCGATCGTGAAATTGCACGATAGATCGTACTGTGTAAAGCAGGCTTTAGGCTCCTTTCAGATTGCTAAGCAAAGAAACCTGCAGCACATTTTTTAACAACAATACAGGGTCAACCACAATGTAATAAAGGGTGTTGAACCCATACCACTCCAGGAATCATAGAAACATGAGAGGAAAATGGAGTTTTGTGGTGAAAAAGTTTAAAAGGTAATTTTATTAGGACAAATGTTAAAAGCTAAAATGCAATTTTACATTTCCAGAAGACACAACAATAAATACATGTATAAATGTGAAGTTAATTATATAGATGAGGTAGTACGGTGGGTAGGCAAGCGGTGGTGGCTGGATGTACACCCTATCCCTTGGTAACCTATGAGCAATCACCGGGTAAATAACCACTGTTAGAGAAAGGTTTAGAGGCAATGGGATATACCGGGGCGCCGATGTCGGTATTATTTTTTTAATCTCTGTTTTTATTACATGTTGTTTATTATATATTGTGTTTATTTGTGTCCTGCAGTATCTTATCTACCCGTCTGTGAACATTGTAACGATGTGGGCCCCGAGTGTATGGGGGCCACACGCCAGGTATCGGGATTAACGCACACCGGAACAAATAGTCTCTTTAACAGACCATAGGGTTTATTAATAGCTCAAATAAACCATATGAGGTCACACAACAGAACAATGTCAGTACTTGGCTTTATCCTCAAAGTCCAACACATAAAGTCCACAGTGGAAGTTTTAGCAACTTCCCCACTCTCTGGCTCCTGCCAGCGTACAGCTCTAGCCAAGGTTCCTTCCAGCACCCAGGGCCCTCTGCAGACCCCTGTCTGCCTCTCCTCCCGGAGAGATTCGGCTCTACAGCCCTGGCCTGGATGCACTCACCTCAGTCTTAACCCAGGCTCAATTTCAGAGCCTTGTGTTCAGCCTCCACACAGGCTGATACACCCAGAGCTCCCTGCTCTGCTCTCACTTGTTTCCAGCCCACACACTGGAAGTCTAGAGCCAGTCTCTATCTAGACTGCCCTAGACACACTCCACCTAGGTTCAGAGATAGGATTGCTTTAACCCCTGGAGCCACACCCACAGGTGGTAAAGAGTGTGTAATCAGCATCACACACCCTTCCATGGGTCTGCATGTAATGCAATCCTGTGGAACCACAGGTCCCAGCCAACTTCACATTGCAGAGCACCCATGCTTCTGCAAAACATACCGTCCCTTTGTAATACAGCCGGTTGATACATCACATACCCCCCCTCTGTTCAAACCCGTAGGGGAGAACACTTGCCAACGACCTGGGACCGCGAGACAAGGTATCCCCGCCACCATGCCCCACCAGTCAAGAGGGCCGTCCAAGGTGCCCAAGAGCAGAAGTCCCTGAGACATCGCCCGACACTGTCACGAAACCCTGTCATGTCAACCTAGGGTTAAAGGACGTCCCCTTTCCGGACCGTTCTCTCCCTGACCCCCTCCCAGGGTCACAGTAGTAGAGAGACACGTCCTCAGTCAAACCTACAGTCTTGTCCGAACCTAGGCTTACTCGTGTACCCCCAGGGCTACTGTCGGGAACTCTAAGCTCATAGCGGCCACTATCTACAGTACATCGCAGGGTACTTCTCTGTCGGCGATTCCTTTTATCGCGTGTCTTAAATACTGGACCGACACGCCATCTTCCACTTCTTTCCTCTGAACAACGGGGAGAAGACGGCTGCTGTCCCCCACACAGTTGGCGAAGCTACTCCTCAATTTTCAGGTTTTCTTGCCTCAACTGCTCCATGTCACGTACATAGTGTACCCGATATCCAAGAAGGCTTCAAATGTTTCCAAGACTCTCTACAGTCCCGACACAGACGAACGGAACCATACCAGCTTCCCTGGGTATCTTGCTCTCATTAGCAGCAGGGATTCTTAATCTCACCAATCCCGACTTTTCACCATGTCTTGCATGACTCGTCCGGTTCTTCCAATGACTCTCCCCACCAGAGCCCAGGGTACTTGGACGATATATTCCGCCAGACTCTGCGCTTTCCTTTTATACTCTAGCTGTCTAGTGGCTTCCTCATTTTGCAGTTGGACCTGCCACTTCATACGAACACATCTGAAGTGCATGTCCTTTAGAATAGCCACTCGCTGCCCAGTAATTTTACTGGTGGACAATATCACTAACTGTTCAGCCTCTGGGGTACAGTAGACCTCACACGCTTCCACAGCTCTCTTAAAGTCATCATGCATGCACTCGATGGCACACGCTTCTCTTAAGTCCTCAGGTATATCCACCATGCACTTGACTACAGAAGTCTCATTCATCCCTGCCGCTTCCACATGCTTGTCCAGTTTAGCTTCCAGAGACAGCTCTCTTTGGGCCTCCCCTGCTTCAACAAGTTTGGTCAAGATCGACACTCGCTGCTCCATCTGCTCCAAGGCTACCTGGGACCTGGACTGGTACTCTGCCAAGTGACTTCGGAGCTTAGCCACTTCTTTCTCCAACTCCCTTACTCGACTCTCAGTAGCCTGCCTAAGAAGTATCTCTTGTTGCAGATGGTCTTTGCTCATCCTCTTGAATGACTCTTCACTTGCGGACCTCTCTGGTCTAGGACACCCTCTTTCCGAGACTTCTTCCACCTCTACACCTCTGGCTTTTTCGTGGGGTTCAACTTTGTCATAGTCACCCCTCTCTTGGGTCTCAGCTGCTTCCTCTTCAGCCGCCTCAGAGATAGGTGGCTCATCAGCTTGCTCAGAAGTGGGAGAGAATTCGGCTTTCAACTCTGGGGTCGACTCCTTCTCCATGGCTTCATCACACGGACCACTGTTGTCCCAATGTATCGGTTTCTCTGGCAGCACGTCATCGCTTGCCAGTGTACCCGCCTCAGCTGCAGAACCTTTGGGTTTCTTACTCTTCTTACCCACGACCTTCTCTATATCCTCCATCTTAGTTTTACCAAGCAGGTCAGGCAGGCTCTCAGTCCTGGATGAGACCTCTGGTCCAGACTTCACCTCCTCAGAGGCTCTCTTCACTTCAGCGCCAGCTGTGTCTTGGGTCTTCACTGCATTACCTTCAACTTCCTCTTGGGTCTCTGCAGTGTCACCCTCAGCCTGGGTGTCACACCCTTCAACAAGGCACTCTGTTCCTTTTAGATTTGGGGCTGAATTCGCTGTCATCCACCCCAGCACCCGGTAGTTCACCAGTCTGCTCACCATGACTGTTGGGGATTATTCCTCCCCCCTCACTCTCCAGGATTCCATTTCCTATTCCCCTCTCGCTTGACAGACTATCAGCTGCACCCGGGGAAATCATAGGGACCACCCCCATTACGTCCTTGGTTGGTTCCTTTTCTGCGTTTCACCCTGCTGATTTCTGTCATTACAATGTGTCAGTTCCGTCACTGATTCCTCTTTCTTTAGTAGGATATCACCGTCTGACTCTACCGTAGCAGTTTTTACTGGCACCATGTCTTCATTACCCAGGCATGTCACTTTCTCTGCACCCTCAGACGGCATACACTGTGCCCCTCTCGGCGCTTATTACGTCTTCGGCGTCGAGAGGATGTTTTACCGTTCTCGCCCATCTGTACCTCACTGTACTCGTTTGTCCCCTTTCTAGAGTTAGTGTCTTTACTGGAGTCATCATCCCTCCCCCTGGTGTCCTGGACTAACATGTCCCCTCTTAACCAGGTGTCAGTCTCCTTTCCTGAAACTACTTGGGTTTAGTGGTCAGACTGTCACTTCCCTTTGGAGACGTCACATCACTAACTTGGGTCCGTCCATCATTTTCTTTGGTCACCCCTAACTTAGGACAGTCAATTTTAGGAGGTGCTATCTCTTCCTTACCACACATAACTGCACAACAAGGACCCCTTTTAACCTCATATGGTAAACAGGCTGTCTTAGGCGGGGGCCGACTCATTCCTGTGGAATCGGTCCCAGCCTCTGTCTAGCATAAGTCCTTAAACAACTCAAAGTCCTGTCCTATGATAACGGGATAGATCAAATCCCGAACCACACCCACGTCTGGGCGCCCCATACGGTCGGGCGTCTGAGTCATCACTCTGGCCAGAGGATATTCTTTAGTGGTCCCATACACACAGCTTCCTTCTATTGTCCTACCTTCCATAAAATGGAGATTGGGCATGGGTCTCTCTAAGGTTAGCCAGCTCCCCGGGTCTAACAGACCAGACACACGTAGCCCATTCAAGTCCACGGAGCACTTTTGTGGCCTCACATCGGATGGATAGCCTTTACCGCAGGTAGGACATAGGTAAGGCGAATCCCATTTCCCCTTGCTATAGTCCACCTGTTCGGCTTGTGAATGCTCCACCCCTTGGTGGGTCACCACCGCCTTTTGAGGCCCCGCCCCCTGTTGGATAACTACCCCATTCCGGGCTTCCGCCCCCTTCTGGGCAACCACCCCTTTTTGGGACTCAGCCCCCATCTGGGCAACCACCCCTTTTTGGGACACCGCCCCCTTTTGTGCAACCACCCCTTTTTGGGACTCCGCCCCCTTTTGGGCTTTCCATGCAATGTCCTTAGCCCCCAGTTCACACCGTTCGCCCTTATCTCCCTGGGCACCTAGTGTCCATACTGGGCCCCGAAGAGAACTCTCAAACTGGTCCATGGCTGCGACATCGCTGCACACTGACAGCTCCTGCTGTCCCCGCACCAGGAACTGGTACAGCTCCTCCAGAACGTCCGCAGGGACCATTCCCTCTTTTTGGCTTTCAGCCCCCACTGTTGTCACTGGACCTCCTGGCACCTGCTGTGGGTGCTGCTGGCTCAGGAGCCCCTTCATGCTACAATGAAAAGAGGAACAATGGGTAATACCCGGTGGTCAAAGACAGGGGGGGGTTAGAGAACCACTAACTTTTCCGGGTTGTACCGCCCGTACAACCAGGATCTCCAGCTGGTGGTGTATCACTGCTCACCAAACAGGGCCCCGCAATTCCGGGCGGGCCTGGAACCTCCAGTCGCTGGACTCTCGCCACTGCAGCACGGAACCCCGCCGACCTGCTGATTCACTGCCAGGTGCTTGAGAGCGCTGTCACTGTTCGTGGACCCGCCGATCCACCGCCAGCTGCTTGAGGGCGCAGACAAAATTTTCGTGGACCCGCCGATCCACAGCAATACGTCCTAGGCCGTTGCCCTTAGCAACCAGGCTGCGTTGCCCCTAGCAACCAAACCGCATGCCCACATTCTTCACCATATGTAACGATGTGGGCCCCGAGTGTATGGGGGCCACACGCCAGGTATCGGGATTAACACACACCGGAACAATTAGTCTCTTTAACAGACCATAGGGTTTATTAATAGCTCAAATAAACCATACGAGGTCACACAACAGAACGATGTCAGTACTTGGCTTTATCCTCAAAGTCCAACACATAACATAAAGTCCACAGTGGAAGTTTTAGCAACTTCCCCACTCTCTGGCTCCTGCTAGCATACAGCTCTAGCCAAGGTTCCTTCCAGCACCCAGGGCCCTTTGCAGACCCCTGTCTGTCTCTCCTCCCGGAGAGATTCGGCCCTACAGCCCTGGCTGCACTCACCTCAGTCTTAACTCAGGCTCAATTTCAGAGCCTTGTGTTCAGCCTCCACACAGGGTGATACACCCAGAGCTCCCTGCTCTGCTCTCACTTGTTTCCAGCCCACACACTGGAAGTCTAGAGCCAGTCTCTATCTAGACTGCCTTAGACACACTCCACCTAGGTTCAGAGACAGGATTGCTTTAACCCCTGGAGCCACACCCACAGGTGGTAAAGAGTGTGTAATCAGCATCACACACCCTTCCATGGCTCTGCATGTAATGCAATCCTGTGGAACCACAGGTCCCAGCCAACTTCACATTGCAGAGCACCCGTGCTTCTGCAAAACATACCGTCCCTTTGTAATACAGCCGGATGATACGTCACAACATCTATAAAATTATCTGGCAGTATCTATCTTACAACTATTCATGGACCGTTTGTAAATATCCATCCGTCTATGAATACCTATAAAATTGTATTTTGGATTCTAACAACACAATTTTGGCCTTCATAGTAATTTATATATGTGATTCCAAGTGTAAAATTATGACTTACTTTTATGTTCTATGTATGGCATCTGTGATCTTTCAGGTTGTCCTTCCAAATGTGGTTTATTTGTGTGTTTGGATGTGCGCGTGCCCGACCGCGTCACCCCCTCTTGCCCCCCTGCGGCGTCAGCACTACGTTCGGGTGTCCGTCTGCAGAGAACGTATATGTGCAAAAATGGCACAAAACAGAGCACACGCTAACGCAGTGTGCTCCATTACAGTGAATGGCCCTGTCGGGCGCATGCGTCCGGAACATGCTTTGCAGAGTGGGGGAGGGGCAGTTCGGATGGATGCTCCGACAGGACCTGTGGACGTAGGAAAAAACGCAATCTGAAAGGAGCCTTAGAAAGTGCTTCAATGTTTCCAAAATTCAGTAGTTACGTTTTTTTAAGTCACTTTTCCATTTATGGTTTGTTCAGTAATGTTAGTGATTTTATGAAAACTGCAACAAGCAGACCAGTAAGTGACACATCGCTGTATTCAGGGACTCCACCAATTCATTATGCTGCTCTCAGCTTACAAAGAAAAAACCTTATGTTACAACTGAGCACTTCCACTCACATGGGGACAAACAAATCAGGAAATATATGAACCACAGGTTCCCATACAGACTAGGAGCACCCTAAATCTGACCCCATTTTATCCCTGGCTGACCTCTGCTTTTGGCACACTAAAGTTATGCAAAGGCACCCCCTCTGAATGTCAGCTGACTCTGAGTGTCCT
Organism: Anomaloglossus baeobatrachus; assembly: GCF_048569485.1. Lineage (NCBI taxonomy): Eukaryota > Metazoa > Chordata > Amphibia > Anura > Aromobatidae > Anomaloglossus > Anomaloglossus baeobatrachus. The sequence continues at coordinate 150,428,809 of NC_134354.1, forward strand.
TAATTGTGCCCTAAACTATAAACAAAGTGTAACATAAAACAGCAATAACAAAGTGTACAAAGGCTAAGGATGAGACACAGGGCCAAAGATGTGTTCATACAGTTGTACAGGGAAGATGGAGGACACTGAAAGAAACCCCAAAAAACTTACGAAATAAGTGGAACACCTCCAAGTCCTGAATGAAGCATAATGAGAGAATACTGGTATCATGATTTACTCCTGGCTCAGCTGCAGCTGAGCCTTTGCTAATTTCTCCCTCTGATACAGGTCACGATAGGGGTTCATTCTTCCTGCCTCATTCCGGAAGTCAGTCCATTATATTGTACCGCCCCGCGCTCGGCCGCAGCCGAGACGCTCGGATCAGGGCTTGTTGGTGGGTGGCTCGAGCGCCTCCAGACCCGGGGTCACTTCGCTCTGAAAGGGGATGCTGGCGCTTTTAGTGGGGGTTAGGTAAGTGCATGGCCGGAGCTGCGCTTGAGTTCGTGACACCACCCACGGGATGTGGTGAAGGTGTAGACACCACCACTGCAGTTACGGGGCACCCGGGGGAGATGGTAGTGCACCAAGATGTTAACCCCTCCGTGGGCAGGGATGATGGCCCCGGGGCCCATTGGGGGTAGCCGGCCGGTGCAGGGCGGTGCGCGGCCGGGTGGCACTGTTGTACTCACTGTTATTGACACACACAAGTCTCTGGTAAACAAAGTTGATGGTAGTCGGTGCCCGCAGCCGGCTGGGTGTGGTCACCCACCCGGTTCAGTGGTCTTTGCCTTTCTCCTGTGTGGCGCCCTGGGCAAGCCAGGACGTCACAAGCACAACACCAACACACCCCACACTCCCGGTCAGGCACACCGAAGTCAGACAAAAACCCTTGTTGCCTTCCTCCAGGGGCTGATGTTCACACCAGGGGGTGGGCCAGGCGGTTGGCCCCACCCACCGAGGAGTTCACAGTTCTGGAGGCGGGAAAAGTAAGGAGTTCAGTTTGGAAGTGAAAGTGAGAGGAAGGAAAGTGGTAGAGGAGCAGACTGAAGTTGGTCCGGGTGTGTGGCCCGGACGGATCAGCAAGGTTGGCAGACGGTGGTGACCGTCTGCAGGAGTGGCCTATTGGAGCTAGCCGTAAGGACCGTGGACGGGCGGTGGCCCGGCGGTACCGGACCGGTACGCAAAGAGAAGCCAGCACCATCCAGCAGGGGCTTACCGACCCCGGCAAGGCTAGGAGTCGCCGTGAATTTGCCAAATCCGTTAACGAAGGGAACCTCCTGGGTTTCCCAGCAGCCAAGTCCCGACAGAAGGCAACAGTCCAACCGAGAGAGGAAAACACAGTCACCGCCAAAGCTAAAGTTCCCAGGGCCAGAGCCTGCGGGCAAAAAGGGCTCCTTCAGCAACCTTCAAGCTGGGGAGCGGGTTACCGGTGGGAACCCATTGGAACCGTACACACTACACAGGTGCAGGGAAAGGCAGTCACCATCAACCTGCCGGGAGGAGAAACACTGCAGCCGTCTGTGGGACCCGTCCATCCAGCCGTTTGTTTTACCGGAGACTCTGTGTACATCATTGGCTGAGTGAGTAGCACCGTGCCGTGTGGCACAGCGCTGCCCTCGCGACCCTGCACCTCGCCAGGCCCCGTAACCCGCCTGCAATCCATCCCTACCCCATCACCGGGCCCGGGGACAACCAACCCCCTACCCATGGAGGGGAGAACTAACACCCAGGCTGCTCCCTGTCATTGCTCCCGGGATCCCCGTCCAGAGCAGTGGTGGTGTCACAACCTCACCACAACCGTGGGTGGCGTCACGGACAATCTCAAATCCCCACAATCAATCCCCACCCTTTTCACTCATGGGCGAGGAACGCCGCTCGATTCCCCGGGATCCGGCCCACCACTCGAGCCACCACCGAGCAGCAGCAGCCACAGCAGCAGCGGCCGGACCCGAGCAGTGGGAGAGTGCAGCGTCCCCTCCTCCGCCCGCGACACTTGCACCGTGTTGTGTAGATGTAGACTGCCTGCGCTTCAGCGACGGAAGTCCGTTCCCCGGCTGTGTGTATGTCGGGAGAGCCCGTTTGCCCGCAGACGCTGGCCCGTGGGATCTCTCTGCCTGTGCAGTGTCTTTCTATCCCCCTCGGTGGGCTGTTGTCTTCAGTCGGAACTTGGGTGAGAAAGGACCTATAGTCCAGACCGCAATCAGTTAATTAACTCAGTCCAGTGGATTCTGGACCTCGTTTCAGGGTCTGAGTACCCCCCGGTGTGCTCAGGTTTCCGAGTCGGTTCCCTGGGTCGGTACCGGCGGGCCACTACCCTGTCCCGGTCCACCACGGTTCCACCGAGCTGTCTTCCCGGCTCCTGCAAGCTAAGACCACCATTTGCCTCCTAGCCAAAGGTGCCCGGGCTTCAACCCCGGCATCTGTCAGACTTCTTCACTCCTCACTCACTCCGACTAGACTCAACTCCCCTCAACTGACTGTGTTTCCTGCCTCAGGCCCTCTGAACTCCTCGGTGGGCGTGGCAAACTGCCTGGCTCTGCCCCCTGGTGTGTTCATCAAGCACTGAGGGAGGTGACTAGGGTTTTAAAGGTTGGCTGATGTTACCTTTTTGAGGGACAGGTGTAGTGCGGGGGTCTACCTGGAACTACCTGGCTAGTCCAGGGCGTCACACTATTATGGCACTGCATCTCTAGTACTAAGGTAACAGAAGAAAATTTACCACACAATTTCATGTGCAATTTCTCCTGAGTATGCCGATACCCCATATATGGTGAAAAACTACTGTTTAGGTGCATGGCAGGGCTTGGAGTGGAAGGAGCGCCATTTGAGTTTTAGACCGCAAAATGGTTAGAATCGATAATGAACGCCATGTCGCATTTTCCGAAACCCCTGATGTGCTTAAACAGTGGAAACCCCCAACAAGTGACCCCATTTTGACAACTAGACCCCTCAATGAATTTAACTAGTTGTGTGTTGAGCATCTTTAACCCCAAGGTGCTTCACAGAACTTTATAACGTTGTGCTATGAAAATTAAAAAATCTGATTTTTCCCACAAAAATTTGCTTTAGCGCCAATTTTTGTATTTTCACAAGGATATTAGGACAAAATATACCAAACAATAGGTTGTCAAATTTCTACTGACTTCACCAGTACCCCATATTGGTGGAAAACAATATTTTGGGCCCACATCAGGTCTCGGCAGGTAAGGAGCTGGAATAGATTGTGAACGCTAAGTTACATTTGAAGAGCTCCTATATTCCAAACACCAGAAACCCCTTCACAAGTGACCCCATACTGGAAACTATCCCTTTCAAGGAATTTATCTGGGGGTGAAGTGGGCACATTTAACCCTAAAGTGATTCACTGAATTGTATAACATTGGGCTGAGAAGATAAAAAATTCCATCATATTGTTGCTTTGGCCCCAATTTTAAAAATAGGTAATAGGAGAAAATGGACCAAAGAATTTGTTACACAATTTCTTCTGAATTCACCAATACCCCATATGAGGATGAAAACTACTTTAGAGGCACGGTGCAAAGCTCAGAAGTGAAGGAGCACTGTATAAGAGTTCAGATTTAGTTGGAATAGTTTGCGAGTGCCATATTAAATTGGCAGAGCCCCTGACATGCCAAAAACGCAAATCCCCCCAAAAGTGACCCCATTTTACAAATGGCACCAATCAATGAATTCATCTAGGGGTGCAGTGAACAAATTTACACCACAGGTGTGTCACAAAACTTTAAATTATTGCGTGGTAAAGAAAAAATAATTACATTATTACCACTAAAATTTTATTTTAACCCCAGATTTCCAATTTCCACTTGGAAATATGTAAAGGCAACATAATGTGTTACACAATTTCTACTGAACGTGGAAATACCCCACTTGTGACTATACAGTACTGTTTGGCCACACCACAAGGTACAGGAGGGAAGGAGCGCAATTTAATTTTTGGAGCACAGATTTTACTACCCTGCTTCCCCGAAAATAAGACACTTATATTTTCTTTTGCCCCGAAAAAAGCACTAGGTCTTATTTTCAGGGGGTGTCTTATTCTCGAGATGACATGGTTTGGGGTAAGTTTACCCCCCACAAAAAGCAGATCCACTTCCCAGGATCATCATACTTACCAGCCCTGGGCATCTGAGTGGCTCCCAGATCTCCCAGCACGTCGCCCTCCCTGCGTCTGGCTGACACACATACATCAGATCACACACTCACATATCAGATAGCATACACTCATATACACACACACTCACACATCATATAGCATACACTTATAAAGACACACATAAGATTCCATATCATTCCTCCCTGTAATCTCTGTGCTGCACACCTCCCCTGCATCTGTCCAACACACATACATCAAAACACACACACACACATCAGATAGCATACACACACAAACACACATCAGATTCTACATCATTCCTCCCTGTGATCTTCGGTGGGTGCTCCAGGCAGATGTGCTGCACGCCGTCCTCCCCTGTGTCCGGCCGACACTCACACATCCAATCACATATACTCACACATCAGACAGCATACACTCACACATCTGATCGCATGCACTCACACATCCAATCGCATACACTCACACACACTCACTATATCGCACATACGGGTACAATCGCGTACACACTCACAACATCTGGAGATACCACGTGCTTCTGGCCATGTGATCCTCCCGCAGGTCCTGGAAGATCCACTGCACAGCGTTGAAAGTCCTTACACATGCCGGAAAGCAAGCGATATCGCTGGATGTGGTGAGTGTGTGGATGTGATCTGTAGTGTGTGTGCGCACGTTCTCATGTGTGTGTGTGTGTTTGTGTATGTGATCTGATTTGTGTGTGTGCGTGTTCCGCCTCAGGACCTTGATGTGCTCACCTGCTCCCGGTCGGCATCTGGTGAGTATGACTGCGGGGTCTTCTATCTTCTGTCTTCTCTCTTTTGGGGGTGTTCGCTGTCTATAATGAAGTGTCTTGCAGTATCTTTAACTTTTTTACCGCTGCATGGACACTTCATTATTGACCGCGGCTAGGTCTTATTTTCGGGGGATGTCTTATATTAAGCCTCCCTGAAAAATCCTGCTAGGTCTTATATATCAGGGGAAACACGGTAGAAGAGTTTGCAGACTCCATTTACAAAGCCCCTAAGTACCAGAACAGCAGAAAGTTCCTCAAGGGACCGCATTTTGGAAATAACACTCCTCTGGAATTCGCCCATGGGTTTAGTGATTATTTAGTCTCTGGAAAACACCGATGGAGTCCAATGCAGTGAATGTTGCTGTCATGCCTCGGATGTGATCCAGCAGCCTCTTGTGCTGTGGTCTATTTCTCTCTCTACTGAGCCACAGTCAGGTTCAGTCTCTATTCTGTTTCTGAACACTTTGTCTTTCTGTGGACACTTTGTGTGTTCATTGCCTTTCTGCCAAGAAGTGTTTCCTTTGTTGTAATTTAGTTTGACCCATCACCTGGTAGTTGTAACTATTTAAAGCTTCCATGGGCTTTCATTACCCGCTGGTGATATTTTTTAAGTGAACCCTGCTTGGAACTACAGCCTGTTTATCTTGTATTTCTCCTGGCAGATTATAACTTTTGGTTTAAGGCTATGTGCGCATGTGTGCGCACTGCACCGCACCTAAAAGGTGCGCTTCAGAGCGCAGCTGAAAAGCTCCGTTCTGAAGCACATGGTGCCGGCAGAGAACGTGCGCTCTGCATGCTGCCTCTCCCTATAGACAGCATGCAAACTGCACAGAAGAAGTGACATGTCACTTCTTAGAACGCAGCGATTCGGGCAGCAGCCGAATCGCTGAGTTCTAATATGCCACGTGCGCACGGCTCCTGCACAATCTCCATAGACTGTGCAGGGGACGCAGGACGCATGCAGTTACGCTGCACTGCAGATCGCAGCGTAACTGCATGTAATACGCACACGTGCGCACATAGCCTTACTTATTTTACTCTGCACCTTCCCCCGGATTCTTAAGGAGCTACGTGTATCCCTCAATGATTGCTTAGGAAGCAAAGGTCCATGTGGTCATCTGAGTCATCCAGTAAGGGTTATTTCAGTCTGCCCAGGTACTTATAGGGACTGCACAGCTGAAACGTCTAGTCTGGACAAAAACTAGGCGGGTCAGTTTTAAGTAAGACCTTATTTTATGGTATTTACACCATGTTTATTTTAGTGTGCATAACATTATCACCAGCACACTCCATTTTTCGTGTGTGCTAAATGTCACTATGGGCACTGTAAATGCTTGGGCATCCAATCGCAGTCACTGACTTTGGAAGATTAAACAGCAACATCATGCACTCACCACCGCTGCAGAGATTTCACCCCATCCAAAGGTTGTCTCTGAACCTAAGGTAAAATACCAGACTGCTTCGACTGAGACCGAAGTAAGTTTTCAATTTTTTCCTCTTCAAGTAAACTGTAATTTCCCCTCTGTCCAGTGTCCTCTGAAGGGGAGGATCAGCGTGTAGGCATGATTATGTCTTTACTTCATGGGGATCCTAAGGCTTGGGCATTTTCATTGCCTGAGGATTCTCCAATATTTATTTCTGTAGACGCTTTCTTTTCTGCCCTGGTTCTCATTTACGATGACTCCAATAAGGTTGCAGTGGCTGAGTCAGTGATTTGCAGGTTAGTTCAGGGTAATCATAAAGTGGAGGGTTATTGCTCCCAGTTCAGACATTAGGCACCGAAATCCTCCTGGAATGATCCAGCTCTCTGCAGTCAGTTTTGTCAGGGACTTTCTAGTAAGATCAGCGGCATGACGGCTTATAGTGCTTCCTAGTTGTCACTGGAATAGACAAGGTCACTGGCTATTCATATAGACAGATGTCTAAAGCTGGGTTTACACAGTGCAACATCTCAAACGACATCGCTGTAACGTCACCGGTTTTGTGACGCAATAGCGATGTCGTTTGCGATGTTGCAGTGTGTGAAACACATCAGCGACCTGGCCCCTGCTGTGAAGTTGTGATCACTACAAATCGTTCAGGACCATTCCTAGGTCCTTTGTTTCCCGCTGTGCAGCATGCATCGCTACAAAGTTTCAGTGTGTGAAAGACTTTGCAGCGACTTTGTTAGCAACTTCCCTTTCAAAAAGCTGCTTATCAACGTCCCCAACAACCAGCTAGGTCGCTCTGCCGGTCCGGATCGCTGTTGCGTTGTTGGCCAGGTTTGCCTGTTTGACAGCTCACCAGCGACTCACCAGAGACTTAGGGAGGTCGCTGTTACGTCACAAAACCGGTGACGTTACAGCGATGTCCTTTGCGATGTTGCAGTGTGTAAACCCAGCTTTAGGCTGCTTTCACACATTCAACTTTTGCCGTCAGGCACAATCTGGCGAATACCAGATTGTATTAGTGCCGGATTGTGCCTGATGCCCTTGCGTTTCATCCGGTGTGCGCTGGATCCAGTGAAATTTCTGTGTCCGGATGCTGGAAAGGACGCACAAGGGAACGTTTTTTGTCACCAGCAAAAAAAAATGCACCGTGCCGGATCTGGCGCCATGCGGCGTCTTGTAAAATGAAAGCCTATGGGTGCCAGATCCGTCGTAATCCAGCAAAAAATGCATTCCAATGACGGATCTGTTTTTTTTTAACTGAGCATGCTCAGATGTGTAAATTCCTTTCGGGTTAGAAAATATCTCTCTCTCCCTGTCTGTCTGTCGGTCTCTCTCTGTCTGTCAGTCGCTCTCTCTCTGTTGGTCTCTCTCTCTGTCTGTCGGTCTCTCTGTCGATCTCTCTCTATCTGTTGGTCGGCTCTCTCTCGGTCGATGTCGGTCTCTCTCTCTGTCTGTCAGTCGTTTCTCTCTCTCCCTCCCTCTCACCCTGTCTCTCATACTCACCGATCACGGACATGGCGCTACACGACTGTCACACGGCTTCTCCTCTTTTGAAAATGCCGGCCGCTCATTATTGCATCTCGTATTCTCTGCTTCTCCCGCCCCCAGGCACCTATCATTGGTTGAAGTCAGATGTGCCCCCTCGCTGAGTGACAGCTGTCTCACTGCAACCAATCACAGCCGTCGGTGGGTAGGTCTAAATTTTGCAGTAAAATAAATAATTAAAAAAACGTCGTGCAGTCCCCCCCGATTTGATACCAACCAAGATAAAGCCACACGGCTGAAGGCTGGTATTCTCAGGATGGGGAGCCCCACGTTATGGGGAGCCTCAAGCCTAAAAATATCAGCCACCTGGATTTGCCGCTTCCATTACATGTGACAGTCCCGGGACTCTACCCTGCTCCTCCCGAATTGCCCTGGTGCGGTGGCAATTGGGGTAATAAGGAGTTAATGGCAGCTCATAGCTGCCACTAAGTCCTAGGTTAATCATGGCTATGAGACACCTTCCATGATTAATCTGTAGAGGAAGTAAATAAACACAACCACCGTAAAATCCTTTATTTGAAATAAAAGACAAAAAAACACCTTCTTTCACCACTTTATTAATCCCCAAACACCCTGCAGGTCCGGCGTAATCCACATGAGGTCCCATGACGCTTTTAGATCTGCTACATCGGAAGCTCACAGGAGTGGCAGTAGAGCACCGCCACTCGCTGTGAGCTCCACGGAGCAACTGAAGTGAGCCGCGCTGTCAGCGGTGATGTCACTCAGGTTACCTGCAGCTGGATTCTCGGTACAAACTGCTACAACGGATCCGTTTCCTACCGGGTCCGTCGCATAAGTTTTATCAGGGAACTGAACTGGGATCCTCTGCTTGCCTATGAATTACCACTCTGGAGTCTGTGTGCGTTGATCTCAGACACCAGAGAAATGTCAGAACCTGTAGTCTGAACAGAACCAAACGCCACCATGACATTCAGGAAAGTTTGTAAAAATCGACACGTGACATATTCCGTATCATTGGCCTTTCAACCTACTTCCGAGTCCTCACCTCCCCGTCTTTGAATCTGCCCTCTCTCCGAGGTGAAGACCCAAGCCATGTCCGAGTACATAAAGAAGAATCTAGAAAGGGTATTTATCCAGACATCCTCTTTAAAGGCCAGAGCCGGTTTGTTTTTCATAAAGAAAAAGGATACATGTATAAACATGTATAGACTATAAAGGTCTCAATTAAATCACGATCAAGAATAAATACCTGCTGAAGCGTATACTGGAATTATTTGATGCCTCCAAGGTTCAAGGCTCTTCTTCTCTAAGCTCAACCTTCGAGGTACATATTCTTTCGGGTGATGAATGGAAGACTGCCTTTAATATTCGTGATGGCCACTACAAGTATCGAGTAATTGAAACACATGAGGAACAACGAGTTTTTATAATACATGAAAAATGACAAAATTTATTTAAGCATAGTGACAACAAAAAAAAGTTTAAAATTTAAACATGTTAAGACATATAAATAAGGAAACAGCTGGATAATACATCCCGAATCCAAGCATAATGAGCAATTTGGTACTTAATCAGGATGATGACATAAAGATCCCAAAACAGTTGAACAATGACAGACCACAAAAGTATCATCATATACTGTATATCTTTACAGTGCAACTAAATGAATCTTATTATGGTGCAACGTAAAGGGTCACCAGAGTCCACCAATCCATATAATGTAAAAAAGTATCATAGTGACTGGATGACTACTACCTCTACCTGTGCTGTCCGCTCTTTAGCGGGACATCTCGATGAATTTTATCATTAACCTGCCGGGGTCCTCAGGTTGCTCCATCATCTGGGTAGCAGTGAACAGATTCTCTAAAATGGCTCACTTCATTCCTTTGTCCAGTCTTTCTTCTGCACCCATGCTCGCTGAGCATTTCATCCAGCATGTCTCCCGTCTACATGATCTACTGCTTCACATAGTGTCTGCTAGAGATTCAAATGCCGATTCTGGAGGGCCACCTGTAAGCTGCTGGATGCCACCTTGGACTGCAGTCCAATAGTCAAGTGGAGTGGGTCAACCAAATTCTGACTAATTTCGTGCGCCACTTTGTCAAAGAAGACCACAGCGATTGGGTGAAAAGTTAAAAAGTCTTCCTTGGGCAGAGATCTCCTATAATAATTATGTGAGTGAATCATCGGATATCTCTCTGTTCTTAATTGTATATGGACAGCAGCCCAAAATCCCTTTCCCTGTGGCTACCACCTCTGGTAACCCTTCGGCCAATGCTCTCATCAAAAGCTTCTCCAAAATCTGGGTGGAGACCAAGGCTTCTCTGCAGCAGTCCTCTATTTGGATGAAAAGGCTTTCTGATAAGAGACAACTAGATCCTCCCTAATTCCGCCCTGGAAACAAGGTATTGCTCGCTTCCTACAAGTTGGGTTCCTGCCTTATTGGTCCCTTTGAGGTACTCCAGCAGATTAATGCCATGTCATTAATTCATTTGCTACAACTTGCTTGGGGTTATTGTACATTTGTGACATGTCCCACTTGTGACTAAACTTTAACTTCTTGGCTGACGATTTGAGATACTAATAATATCTCCACATAATTTTCATTCTTATTTCATCATTACAGCCAAACAGTTCCATTTTTTTTTTTCATAAAAATATACTGTTCTCCAAAAAGTAAAGTCTTTGCTGCCACATGTAGTTGGAAACTGTAAACTGGCTTTTTATGGTAGTTTTGGACCAGTGGATTCTTCCTTGCTGAGCAGGCTTTCAGGTTGTACTGATGATGTAATATACTGTATTTCTACCTATTGCGTCAAGCATCTTTGCTGTTGTTCTTCAATTGATTTGTATTTTTCACACAAAAGTATGTTCATCTCTAGGCAACAGAACGCTTCTGCTTCTGAACGATGTGATGTCTGTGTGGTCCCGTGGTGAATAATCTTGCATATTATCGTTTGAACAGATCAACATGGCACCTTCATGTGTTTGGAAATTGCTCCAATTGATTACCAGAGTTGTAGAAATCCACTATTCTCTTTCTGATGCCTGATTTGTTTTGCTTTTCCCATGATGTCAAGCAAAGAGGCATATAGTCCTTGGAGATAGGTCTTAAAATACTGCCACATTTATTTTTCCAATTAACTCAAATTATATCAATTAGGCTTTCAGAAGCTTCTAAAGCCATTACAGCATTTTCTCAAATTTTCCAAGCTACTATACATAGACACACAGTAGATTTGGTGTATGTAAGATTCTGACCCACTGGAATTTTAATATAGTGAATTACAAATGAAACATTTGCTGGAAAAAGTGCTTCACAAAATAGATATCTAAAACAACTTGTCGTCATGTAGAGGGTATAAATATGAATTTTAATTACTTTAACTTAAGTGTATATAAACTTATGACTTTTACTATATTTATACTTCATATCAAGAAATAATTTCTGAAAAGGGGTCACATTCTACCAAATGTATATTAGGAAAAATAAATTATTGGTACATCCTATATTGCGATGCATTCTCGCAAATGGACGTACCAATACACTAGTGGCCAAAATTGAGGCAACACCTGCAGTTTTTCAGCATCACCAATATTTAATGAAAGTTTTCACTGACATACTTACTTGAACACACTCCCTCTTCTACAGATATGGATTCTATGTTTTATTATAGTGAGCTGGGTGTGATTTAAGACCAATATTGTGCCATTAAAGGCAGTTTTTATATTTTACAGCCTGTTTATCATCAAAAGGTAAGCAATTACATGATTTTATTCTGTTATACTGTCTCTGAATTTTATGATATAAAATTGACACGCAGTTGATTAACTTTTATTTCACGTGCAGCATTAATGACTGCATCTTTGTACGGTAGCCAGCTAATAAAAATTAAGCTTCAATTTAATTTAATAATTAATTTTATAATTTAACAGTGTGATCTAACGATATATTAAGTGATTTTCACCATTTTTCGTTTAAATTTGAGATTTTTGAAATGGCCAGCAGTATTAGACAGGAGTGGTCACCTAAGAAGAAAGCCAAAGCTGTTACTTTAAGAGAAGAAGGGTACAGTTACTGGGAAATTGCAGCACGAATTGGAAAAGGGATCTCACCAGCCAGCATTCTCAAAGTGTGTAAGCGGTTTCAAGAGACTGGTTCGATAAAGAATAAACCATGTAGAGGAAGGAAGAAGGCTACAACTCCTCAGGCTAATACAAGAATTGTTAGAGTCACCCTAAATAACAGGAAATCAATTGCTGTTGACATCAACAAGGAGCTTGTCAACACTGGAGTGACAGTGTTGGACGGTCGACGACGATTGGTAAACGCAGGTTAAGATCCAAAATACCACGTAAAAAGCCATTTTTGAATGCCTCACAGCATCAGGAACGTCTGCAGTGGGCCAAAGAACATTCTAAATGGACCACTGAACAATGGAGAAATGTTTTATGGAGTGATGAGACACGCATATCTATCTTTGGCAGCGACGGTGTCCTCTACGTTCGACGACGACCTAGAGAGGATTGCTTGCCAGAGTGTATAGTACCCACCATGAAGCATCCTCTGAGTGTTATGGTATGGGGCTGCATGTGCAGAGATGCAGTAGGTAGGCTGCAAGTAATTGCTATCCAACTAAGTATTAATAGTTTAGTGTTAGATATAGGACAAATAAATGGCTTTTCTACCACAGTCATCTGAGTGACAATAGTGTTCAATTTGTTGACAAATGAACAAATTTCCTGCTCATAATGTTTCTATATGAGATTTTGTTATAACTACTTAAAAACTTTACTGTGGAATAAAAACATTAATGAAATTTTTATTTGTATTGGCAAAATGCTAAAAATTCATAAATCTTGAGGGTGTTGCCTCAATTTAGCCACTAGTGTATGTCATGGGGATCGTGTGGGCACCGGAGCTGTGCTTGTGAGTTTGCTGCTGAAAGTTCGAATTTACATGATAGCCAACACCCGGTTATCACAGCGATCACAGCATTTAGGAGGCTGGGAGAGGATCGTGGCGACATGATCACAGGGTCTTGATCGTTGTTATGGCAACCCAAGGTCACATGACCACCTTTGGTTTTCCTGACTATGGTAGCCTCTTAGACTATGCCAAGAGCGTGGTCTAAGAAGTGGTGTGTTAGTGTCACAGTGATCTGTTGCATTGCAATATATTATACCTTGTGAGGTATCAACCGGCTGTATTACAAAGGGCCGGCATGTTTTGCAGAAGCGTGAGTGCTCTGCAATGTGAAGCTGGCTGGGACCTGTGGTTCCACAGGATTGCATTACATGTAGAGCCATGGAAGGGTGTGTGATGCTGATTACACACTCCTTACCACCTGTGGGTGTGGCTCCAGGGGTTAAAGCAATCCTGTCTCTGAACCTGGGAGAAGTGTGTCTAGGGCAGTCTAGAGAGAGACTGGCTCTAGATGTCCAGTGTGTGGACTGGAAACAAGTGAGAGCAGAGCCAGGAGCTTTGGGTGTATCAGCCTGCATGGAGGCTGATCACAAGGCTCTGTTATTGAGTCTGAGGTGAGTGCAGCCAGGCCAGGGCTGTAGGGCCGAATCTCTCCTGGAGGAGAGACAGGGGTCTGCAGAAGGCCCTGGGGGCTGGAAGGAACCTTGGCTAGAGTTGTACGCTGGCAGGAGCCAGAGAGTGGGGAAGTTGCTAAACTTCTATTATGGACTTATTGTTTATGTTTGAGGGCAGTTTATGCTGAGTGTTTTTAAATAAACTGCCAGAATTTCTATGAAGAGACTGTGTACGTGTGTTGCTGAAGCTACCTCACACCGCTGCAAGCGAGTGAAACCCCCACGTTGCAGGGCGCAACGTTCACATATGGTGGAGAATGCGGGCAAGCGGTCTGGTTGCTAGGGGCAACGCAGCCTGGTTGCTAGGGGCAACGGCATAGAACATATTCCTGTGGATACGGACTGCTTGCGGTGGATCGGCGGGTCCACGAAAATTTTTTGAAGCGGTTTGCGGTGGATCGGCGGGTCCACGAAAATTGTCTGCGCACTCAAGCAGCTGGTGGTGGATCGGCGGGTCCACGAACAGGGACAGCGCTCTCAAGCACCTGGTGGTGAATCAGCAGGTCGTTGGGGACCCGTGCTGCAGTGGCGAGAGTCCAGCGACTGGAGGTTCCAGGCCAGCCGGAATTGCAAGGCCCTGCTTGGTGAGCAGTGATACACCACAGGCTGGAGATCCTGGTTGTACGGGCGGTACAACCCGGAAAGGTTAGTGGTTCTCTTTGACCACCGGGTATTACCCATTGGAGCGCCCCTCCTGTGCCTCTTTTTCGTTACAGCATGGAGGAGCTCCTGAACCAGCTGCTGCAGAGCCAGCAGCACCAACGGCATGTGCCAGGAGGTCCAGTGACAGCAGTGGGGGCTGAAAGCCAAAAAGAGGGAATGGTCCCTGCGGACATTGTGGAGGAGCTGTACCAGTTCCTGGTCTGGGAACAGCAGGAGCTGTCGGTGTGTAGCGATGTCACAGCCATGGACCAGTTTGAGCGTTCCCTTCAGGGGCCAGTATGGACACTGGGTGCCCAGGGAGACAAGGGCAAACGGTGTGAACTGGGGGCTAAGGACATTGCATGGAAACCGCAAAAGGGGGTGGAGTCCCAGAAGGGAATAGTTGCCCATAAGGGGGTGGTTGCCCATAAGGGGGTGGAGTCCCATAAAGGGGTGGTTGCCCATAAGGGGGTGGAGTCCCATAAAGGGGTGGTCGCCCATAAGGGTGCGAAGCATCCCAAATCCAAGGGTGAAGTGGCGCAGATGGACTGTAGCCAGGGACAACAGTGTTCATGCCACAAGTGTCCTGTTTGCAATATAGACCACCCATCCGACGAGAAGCCACGTCTGTGTTCCGTGGAAGTGGATGGGGAATCTGTAACAGGGGTCGTAGACTCAAGGAGCTTGGTGACCCTGGTGAGGGCCACTTCTGATGTCAACTTGATTCCTGGAAGGAAGATCCACGTCGGCTGCACCCACAGTAATGAGACAGAATACCCGGTCTCCAGAGTGGTCATTAAGACAGCCTGGGACAGTGGTTCTCATGATGTTGGTGTAGTTTCAGATTTACTGCACCCAATTATTATAGGTTGGGACTCTAAATTATTTGTGCACTTGTGGAAGCAGGGGGACGTATACGGTTGCTTGTGTAAGAGCCGGAACAGCCCAAAGGAAACCCCACCACATTGGGAGGTGAAAAGGGGTCCTTGTTGTGCAGTTATGTGTGGTAAGGAGGAGATAGCACCTCCTAAAATTGACTGTCCTAAGTTAGGGGTGACCAAAGAAAATGATGGACGGACCCAACTTAGTGACATAAGGACTAAGGGAATAACCGATAGTGTGACCGTTAAAAACGGGGTAGCTCCAGAAAGGGAGGCAGAGATCTGGTTAAGTGGGGACATGATAGTCCAGGATGCCAGGGGGAGTGATGATGACTCCAGTAAAGACACTGACTCTAGTAAGGTGACAAACGAGTACAGTGTGGTACAGATGGGCGAGAAGGGCAAAACTTCCTCCCGACGCCGAAGAGGTAATAAGCGCCGAGAGGGGGCACAGTGTAGGCCGTCTGAGGGTGCAGAGAAAGTGACATGCCTGGTTAATGAAGACATGGTGCTGATAACACCTGCTACGGTGGATTCAGACGGGGATATCCTACAAAAGACTGAGGAATCAGAGATTGAACTGACACATTGTGACGACAGAAATCAGCGGGCTGCAAGTGCAGAGAAGGAGCCAACCAAGGACGTAATGGTGGTGGTCCCTATGATTTCAAAGTGTGAAGTTGATAGTCTGTTAGGCGAGAGTGGTATAGGAAATGGAATCCTAGAGAGTGTGGGGGAAGGAATAATCCCCAACAGTCGTGGTGAGCAGACTGGTGAACTACCAAGTGCTGGGGTGGATGACAGCGAATTTAGCCCCAAAACTCTAAAAGGAACAGAGTGCCATGTTGAAGGGTGTGACACCAAGGCTGAGGGTGGCACTGCAGAGACCCCAGAGGAAGGTGAAGATAATGCAGTGAAGACCCAAGAAACAGCTGGCGCTGAAGTGAAGAGAGCCTCTGAGGAGGTGAAGTCTGGAGCAAAGGTCTCATCCAGCACTGGGAGCCTGCCTGACCTGCTTGCTAAAACCATGATGGAGGATATAGAGACGGTCATGGGTAAGAAGAGTAAGAAACCCAAATGTTCTGAAGCTGAGTTGGAAGAAGCCTCAGAAATAGTGTGTCGTAGACCAGAGAGGTCCGCAAGTGAAGACTCATTCAAGAGGATGAGCAAAGACCATCTGCAACAAGAGATACTTCTTAGGCAGCCTACTGAGAGTCGAGTAAGGGAGCTGGAGAAAGAAGTGGCTGAGCTCCGAAGTCGCTTGGCAGAGTACCAGTCCAAGTCCCAGGGAGCCTTGGAGCAGATGGAGCAGCGAGTGTCAATCCTGACCAAACATGTTGAAGCAGGGGAGGCCCAAAGAGAGCTGACTTTGGAAGCTAAACTTGACAAGCATGTGGCAGGGATGAATGAGACTTCTGTAGTCAAGTGCATGGTGGATATACCTAAGGACTTAAGAGAAGCGTGTGCCACCGAGTGCATGCATGACGAATTTAAGAGAGCTGTGGAAGCGTGTGAGGTCTACTGTACCCCAGGGGCTGAACAGTTAGTGATATTGTCCACCAGTGAAATTACTGGGCAGCGGGTGGCTATTCTAAAGGACATGCACTTCAGATGTGTTCGTATGAAGTGGCAGGTCCAACTGCAAAAGGAAGAAGCCACTAGACAGCTAGAGTATAAAAGGAAAGCGCAGAGTCTGGCGGAAGATATTGTCCAAGTACCCCGGGCTCTGGTGGGAAGAGTCATTGGAAAAACCGGACGAGTCATGCAAGACATGGTGAATAAATCAGGATTGGTGAGATTAAGAATCCCTGCTGCTAATGAGAGCAAGATACCCAGGGAAGCTGGTATGGTTCCGTTCGTCTGTGTCGGGACTGTAGAGAGTCTTGGAAACATTCGAAGCCTTATTGAATATCGGATACACCATGTACGTGACATGGAGCGGTTGTGGCAAGAAAACCTGAAAATTAAGGAGCAGCTTCGCCAACTGTGTGGGGGACAGCAGCCGTCTTCCACCCATTGTTCAGGGGAAAGAAGTGGAAGATGGCGTGTCGGTCCAGTAGTTCAGACGCGCGATAAAAGGAATCGCCGACAGAGTGGTAACCTACGATGTACTGTAGATAGTGGCCGCTATGAGTTTAGAGTTCCCGACAGTAGCCTTGGGGGTACTCGAGAAAGCCTAGGTTCGGACAAGACTGTAGGTTTGACTGGGGACATGTCTCTCTACTACGGTGACCCTGGGAGGGGGTCAGGGAGAGAACGGTCTGGAAATGGGACGTCCTTTAACCCTAGGTTGACCAGACAGGGTTTGGTGACAGTGTCGGGCGATGCCTCAGGGACTACTGCTCTTGGACGGCCCTCTCGACTGGTGGGGCATGGCAGCGGGAATGCCCTGTCTCGCGGCCCCAGGTCATTGGCAAGTGTTCTCCCCTACGGGTTTGAACAGAGGGGGAGGGTATGTGAGGTATCAACCGGCTGTATTACAAAGGGCCGGCATGTT
The DNA here is from genome assembly GCF_048569485.1 of Anomaloglossus baeobatrachus. Lineage (NCBI taxonomy): Eukaryota > Metazoa > Chordata > Amphibia > Anura > Aromobatidae > Anomaloglossus > Anomaloglossus baeobatrachus. The sequence goes on from NC_134354.1 coordinate 150,446,270, forward strand.
CTGCAGAAGCGTGAGTGCTCTGCAATGTGAAGCTGGCTGGGACCTGTGGTTCCACAGGATTGCATTACATGTAGAGCCATGGAAGGGTGTGTGATGCTGATTACACACTCCTTACCACCTGTGGGTGTGGCTCCAGGGGTTAAAGCAATCCTGTCTCTGAACCTGGGAGAAGTGTGTCTAGGGCAGTCTAGAGAGAGACTGGCTCTAGATGTCCAGTGTGTGGACTGGAAACAAGTGAGAGCAGAGCCAGGAGCTTTGGGTGTATCAGCCTGCATGGAGGCTGATCACAAGGCTCTGATATAGAGTCTGAGGTGAGTGCGGCCAAGCCAGGGCTGTAGGGCCGAATCTCTCCTGGAGGAGAGACAGGGGTCTGCAGAGGGCCCTGGGGGCTGGAAGGAACCTTGGCTAGAGTTGTACGCTGGCAGGAGCCAGAGAGTGGGGAAGTTGCTAAACTTCTATTATGGACTTATTGTTTATGTTTGAGGGCAGTTTATGCTGAGTGTTTTTAAATAAACTGCCAGAATTTCTATGAAGAGACTGTGTACGTGTGTTGCTGAAGCTACCTCACACCGCTGCAAGCGAGTGAAACCCCCACGTTGCAGGGCGCAACGTTCACAACCTGCAATCAGACTCTTAAAAGCTAATGTTCCACATAGGGACTAACTAAAAAAAGTGAAAACAAATTGTAAAAATAGATATAAAAAAATGTATCAGAAAATAAAGAACACATTTTTTTAAAAAAAAAAATATACTAATAAATACGTATATTTATGTAAAAACAAAAATAAGCAACAAAAGTACACATATTTGGTATCACTGCATTCGGAACAACTCGATTTATAAAACGTTGTCACACTAGCTAACCAATTCAGTGAACACTGTAAAAAAAAATAATAAAAAACGTATCAAAAACTTTGTCTTTTCATCATACCACTGACAAGAACATTGAATAAAACACAGTCAAAAAGAAATATGTAAATAAATGTGGTATCAATGTATTTGTACTGACCTAAAGATGAAAACTGTCTTAGGCCCCCTTCACACGTCCGTGAAACACGTGCGTGTTTGGTCCGTTTCCGTATATGCCGGAGACACGGCCAAACGTGCACCAATGTTAATCTATGATTGTGGTCACACGTCCGTTATTTCATTATGTCCGTGTGTGCGTGTCCGTGATCCGTATGTGTGTGCGTTTTGCACGGATGCATGTCCGTTATCTGCACGGAGCACGCACACGTGGACACAATGAAAGTCTATGGGTATGTGCACACACGTTAGTAAACACGTATGCATCTACCTATAGTCCGTGTCCGTTTGGTGTTTTTATTTCTAGTGATGTCGGCTATTCTTTCTATTTCTGTGTATGTCGGTCAATCTCCCTGAGTCCGTCGGTCGGTCTCTCTGTCTCTCTGTCGGTCTCTCTGTCTGTCTGTCCCTCTCTCACAGTCTGTCGGTCAGTTTCCCCCCCTCTCTCATACTTACCGTTCCCCGATCTCCGGCGCGGCGCTGCACGGCATTCACACTGCTGCGGCGGCTTTTACTATTTTGAAAAAGCCGGCCGCTCATTAAACAATCTCCTATTCCCTGCTTTCCCCGCCCACCGGCGCCTATGATTGGTTGCAGTGAGACACGCCCCCACGCTGAGTGACAGGTGTCACACTGCACCCAATCACAGCAGCCGGTGGGCGTGTCTATACTGTGCAGTAAAATAAATAAATAAATAATTATAAAAAAACGGCGTGCGGTCCCCCCCAATTTTAATGCCAGCCAGATAAAGCCATACGGCTGAAGGCTGGTATTCTCAGGATGGGGAGCTCCACGTTATGGGGAGCCCCCCACCCTAACAATATCAGTCAGCAGCCGCCCAGAATTGCCGCATACATTAGATGCGACAGTTCTGGGGCTGTACCCGGCTCTTCCCGATTTGCCCTGGTGCGTTGGCAAATCGGGGTAATAAGGAATTATTGGCAGCCCATAGCTGCCAATAAGTCCTAGATTAATCATGTCAGGCGTCTATGAGACACCCTCCATGATTAATCTGTAAATTACAGTAAATAAACACACACACCAGAAAAAAATCCTTTATTAGAAATAAAAAACACACACATATACCCTGGTTCACCACTTTAATCAGCCCGAAAAAGCCCTCCATGTCCGGCGTACTCCAGGATGCTCCAGCGTCGCATCCAGCGCTGCTGCATGGAGGTGACAGGAGCTGCAGAAGACACCGCCGCTCCGGTCACCTCCACGCAGCTAATGAAGACAGCCGGCGATCAGCTGAGCTGTCACTGAGGTTACCCGCGGCCACCGCTGGATCCAGCAGTGACAGCGGGTAACCTCAGTGACAGCTCAGCTGATCGCCGGCTGTCTTCATTAGCTGCGTGGAGGTGACCGGAGCGGCGGTGTCTTCTGCAGCTCCTGTCACCTCCATGCAGCAGCGCTGGATGCGACGCTGGAGGACTGTGGAGTACGCCGGACATGGAGGGCTTTTTGGGGCTGATTAAAGTGGTGAACCAGGGTATATGTGTGTGTGTTTTATTTCTAATAAAGGATTTTTTCTGGTGTGTGTGTTTATTTACTGTAATTTACAGATTAATCATGGAGGGTGTCTCATAGACGCCTGACATGATTAATCTAGGACTTATTGGTAGCTATGGGCTGCCAATAACTCCTTATTACCCCGATTTGCCAAAGCACCAGGGCAAATCGGGAAGAGCCGGGTACAGCCCCAGAACTGTCGCATATAATGTATGCGGCAATTCTGGGCGGCTGCTGACTGATATTGTTAGGGTGGGGGGCTCCCCATAACGTGGAGCTCCCCATCCTGAGAATACCAGCCTTCAGCCGTATGGCTTTATCTGGCTGGCATTAAAATTGGGGGGGACTGCACGCCGTTTTTTTTTAATTATTTATTTATTTATTTTACTGCACAGTATAGACACGCCCACCGGCTGCTGTGATTGGGTGCAGTGTGACACCTGTCACTCAGCGTGGGGGCGTGTCTCACTGCAACCAATCATAGGCGCCGGTGGGCGGGGAAAGCAGGGAATAGGAGATTGTTTAATGAGCGGCCGGCTTTTTCAAAATAGTAAAAGCCGCCGCAGCAGTGTGAATGCCGTGCAGCGCCGGGGATCGGGGATCGGTGAGTATATGAGAGAGGGGGGGACACTTCAGTCACTCGGGGGATTAGTGGTCACCGGTGAATCCTTCACAGGTGACCGCTAATCAGTACTCGACACAGACAGAGCCGCGGTATGAGGATGAAGTCGGGTGAAGTTCACTCGAGTTCATTCTCATCGCGCAACTCTGTCTGCTGTCACCCGACATTTATAAACGACATTGTGCATCACACACACGGACATTCCACACGGACATTCCACGTACACATACACGTTAATTCCACACGCACACACGGACGTTCTGCACACAAACACGGCTAGCATACGCAATTCACACAGGTGCCACACGGACCATAAAAACGGACACAAAAACGGGACACGGACCCGAATAACGGCCCGTAACACACGTGCGTGTTTTTCACGGACGTGTGAAGGGGGCCTTAGGCTGTGTCCGCACTTTCCGTTTCCACCTGCTTTTCAGCTGCTTTTTAGGTCCGTTTTGAACTGCAGCGTTTTCATGCCAAAAGGCATGCGTTTTGATTTTCCAGCAAAGTCTATGGAAAATGTGAATTTCTTGTCTGCACTTTTCGTTTCCAAACGCTGCGTTTAATTTGTATAATTTTTGGCAAAAACCATGCGTTCAAAGAAGTAGCATGTCAGTTGTTTTTGCCATTTTGGCTGCGTTCTACACCCATTGAAATCAATGAGTTGTAGTAAATCGCTGCCAAAATGTTATTATTATTATTATTGCAATCCACATGTTTTTATTTAACATAACAAAGGCAGGTCTTTCGTCTTTCTCTCCCTCTCGGTCTCTATTCTCTCTTTGTCGGTCGGTCTCTCTCTCTCTATTTCTCTATTTCTCTCTCTGTCCATGTCTGTCTCTCCCTCCCACCCCCTCTCTCATACTCACCGATCCACGATCACTGTCGCAGCGCTGCATGGTGTTCACACTGTGGCGGCTTCTTCTGTTTTGAAAATGCCGGCCGCTCATTAATCCATTACATATTCCCTGCTTCCCCCGCCCACTGGCACCTATGATTAGTTGCAGTCAGACACGCCCCCAGGCTGAGTGACAGCTGTCTCACTGCAACCAACCACAGCCACCAGTGGGCGTGTCTATATCGAGCATTAAAAAAATAAATAAAGGAAAAAAAAAAACGACGTGCGGTCCCCCCCATTTGGATACCAGCCAGGGTAAATCCATACGGCTGAAGGTTGGTATTCTCAGGATGGGGAGCTCCACGTTATGGGGAGCTCACCAGCCTAACAATATCAGCCAACAGCCGCCCGGAATTGCCGCATCCATTAGATGCGACAGTCCCGGGACTTTATCGGCTCATCCTGAATTGCCCTGGTGCAGTGGCAAACGGGGTAATAAGGAGTTAATGGCAGCAGCCCATAGCTGCCACTAAGTCCTAGGTTAATCATGGCAGGCGTCTCCCCGAGATACCTTCCATGATGTTTGTTTTAATGTTTTGTTTATTGAAGCAAAAGAAAATAAAAATACACATTCATCAGAAATCACAGTCTTAACTAATACAATTACAATTGCATCAGATGCTTCCCATTTTAACTCTATGACTCAGATTACTTATGTGTTGTCTGAGCTTTCCAAATAATAAACTTAACCATCGGGTAGTGGGAAAGCCCGAATTAAATTAGTAGCCTGGTTTCTGTATTAAAATGCAACAGTTTTTAACAACAAGTATCATAGGAATTAGAAGTAGGGGGGGAACTAGAATCTAGGAGAGCGAATTTTTATCGCATGAAATTCAGTAACGGGATTAGAGTTAGAGGGTTCAAGAGACAAAAGGAAAGGGGAAAAAGATAGAGAGGAGAGAAGAAAAGAAGAAAGGAGAGGATTTTGGTCTTAGATCCATTCAATCCGTGGCAAGGATGGTTATACAGCTGTCATTCATCTCATTGGAGGGGGGAAGGGTGACTTACAATCCCCTATGCTGCCATCTGCGAAGTCACTACTGAAAATTGAGGTTTAGACTTATAGGCCTGCCAAGCCTTCCAGACCTGAAGGAAAGAGAGCATATTTTGACGTGAAAGGGCTGAGAGTTCTTCAACGTGATATAATTGATCGATCTTCAGCAAGAGCTGCGTGAGAGTGGGGATTTTCGTTGTGTGCCACAATTGGGCTATGAGAAGTTTACAGGCTGAGCCTACAAATGAGGCCAGTTTTGAAGAAGCTTTATCTTTAGGCCACATTGGGAAGTTCAGAAGCATTTGTCCAGGTTCCAGAACCCCCTGTTTGCCTGTGAGGTCAAATATTAACTGAGATGCCATCCGCCAGAAGGTCTGGATAATCGGACAAGTCCACCACACATGTAAATAAGTGCCCTTGTCCCTCTCGCATCGCCAGCATTGATCTGAATTGGAAGAGCTCCATGTACTAGACGAGGTGGGGACAATGTACCATCTCGTAATCACTTTAAATGAATTCTCTTGAACTCTCACACAACATGACGGACCGTGTGAGGCATTGTAAATTTGGTTTGTTTGTAAATCGGTAAATGTAGTGCTCAGGTCCCTTTCCAATCTTAGTATATATGCTCTCTTTACCACCAGTTTTTTTGTAAGCAGGGTATGGTACAGGTTAGAAAGAATTTTCCTGGGAGTCCGGGTTTGCATGCAAAAAGATTCAAATGCAGTTAAAGGTCTGTCTAGATGAGTATGAGGTAATAATGGATGAATCACATGTTTTAACTTTGTATGATGAAGAAATGTGAGCTTAGAGAGGCCTGGGTTCATACCCATCTCCTGTTCAGATATCAGAGAGTCGTCCACCAGAAGATCAGCCAACGGAACATTCACCTTGGTCCGAAATGTGGATTTCGTGGATGCGGCTTGGTTTACATCGGCATCTAATATGTCGGAAACTTGGGTTAAAGGGGAGAGAGGCGGGGCCAATATCTCTCTGTTTTTCTTCCATTTGTGCAAGAGAGTTCTCGTAAGCTCATTTGTGAAGGTTCTTTTATCCCTCTGGTTAGCAGGGGAAAGTAGCATAGCTCGTAGAGGGGTGGGGGCTAGGTATTCTTCTATAGATATCCACAATTTAGTCGGTGGGCGTCTGATCCAGTCTACCATTCTAGAAAGGACGGCGGCTTGATAATATAACGTTATATTGGGTAATCCCATGCCCCCTCTGTCCCTTGGGAGATTCAATGTTTGAAAGTTGATTCTCGGTTTATGCTTGTCCCAGACGTAGTTGGAGATTAAAGAGTTACACTGAGAGAGAAAAGTTGTGGGAAACGGTATGGGTAGCATTTGAAAAAGGTAAATAAACTTTGGAAGTATAATGCTTTTAATTAAATTTTTCCGACCCATCCACATAAGGAAGGGAGCCTTCCACGAAGCTATTTGTGCGGTAAGTTTAGGAAGAAGGGGCTTGTAATTGAGATCAAATAGGGACTTGAAGGTTTTCCCCAACTTAATGCCTAAGTATGTTATGTGACTATTTGGCCACCGAAAGGGGAATGTGTTTTGGAGAGATTTAGTAACTTTGCTGGCGATATTAATGCTTAATGCTTCTGATTTGGCTAAGTTAATTTTGAAGTTAGACCATCGGCCATATTCCTCTAATAATTTCATAAAGGCAGGGAAACCCCTCTCCGGCCTGGACATTACCACCAACAAGTCGTCGGCAAAGGCGGACTTGTGGTGAACTCCCTGCAGATTGAACCCCTCAATGTCCCGGTCCTGTTGAATGGAGGTTAGCAATGGCTCCATGACCAGGACAAAGAGTAGGGGGGATAAGGGGCAACCCTGCCTTGTGCCATTTTTAATGTCGAGAGGGTCGGTGAGGGTATTGTTTATTTTAATCCTGGCCGTGGGGGATGTGTACATCTGTAGGATTGCGCGTATGGTATCTGGGGGAAAGTGGAAGGCCTCCAGCGTCCCCTGCAAGAAGGTCCAGTCCACCCTGTCAAACGCCTTCTCGGCGTCCGTTCCCAGCAGCACTAGAGGCAACTTATGGGTCCTGGCGTATTGCATTAAGTTTATTATTCTTAGTGCGTTATCCTTCCCCTCTCTACCTCTGACAAAACCTGATTGTTCTGGGGAGATGAGATCCGGGAGGATATCTGCCACTCGGTTGGCAATTAAACTAGCATATATCTTTAGGTCCACATTCAAGAGTGAGATGGGCCTATAGTTTCCACAACACTCTGGATCCTTCCCATCTTTGTGTATTAATGATATATGTGCCTCTAGTGCTTGCTTGGGTATAGGGTCGCCGTGTAGAAGAGCGTTGCTTGAAGCTAAGAGATAATCCCCCAAAGTATCAAAGAATTTCTTATAATAGATAATGGGAAGGCCATCTGGACCTGGAGACTTCCACACGGGGCTCCTGGACAGGATGGACTGAACCTCCGCTCGGGAGAACGGTTTTTCTAAGGACGCCTGCTGCACTTTAGAGAGTTTCGGGAGATTTAATTTAGTTAAGTAGTTTTGTATACCACATTTCCTCTTGTCTCTCTCCGATGCCGACTCTTCTGGTCGAATTTGGTATAAATTTTTATAAAAACGAAGGAATTCATCCGAGATTTGAGAATAGTCTTGCGTACGGTGACCCTGTGAGGTTTTAATTGCATGTATGAACGTACGAGCCTGTCTTTTTTTTATCATGGACATCATAAGTTTAGAAGCCTTGTCCCCATGGAGGAACATACGATTCCTCCAACTGAGATAAAACTTAGCCGACTGTTTATTGAGTATATCCCTCAGTTCTACACGCTTCGCAGTCAGTTGTTCTAATGTCTGTTGGGAAAGGGACTTCTTATGCTGAGCCTCCAATGTGGCTATCTCAGCATACAGAGTCTGCAAGAACAAATTCCTCTGCTTGTTGAGATGTGAGGAGATGGAGATCAGCTCTCCCCTAATGACCGTCTTATGCGCTTCCCACAACATTGGGGCCGCAATATCTGGTGTCTTGTTCTCTGCAAAATAATTACAGAGACATTAAGATATGCGTTTTTTATTTTCTTCCGAGGAGAGAATTGACTCATTCAATCTCCACGTACGATGTAGCCAATACGGCCTCAGAAGTGAGAAACTAGCTGCAACATAAGCATGGTCAGAGTAAGGTGTTGATTGGATCTCTGAATCATTGACATTGGGTATTAGGTGCCTAGGTAGAAAAATGTAGTCTAGTCTGTGGTATGATTTATGAGGATTAGAGAAGAATGTGAAGTCTTTGGTTGTAGGGTATACCTTCCATGATGAACCTGTAAGTTAAAGTAAAAAAAACACACACATCCAAAAAATCCTTTATTTGAAATGAAAGACAAAAAACACCCTCTTTCACCACTTTATTAATCCCTCAAAAACACCTCCAGGTCCGACGTAATCCACGCAAGGTCCCATGACGCTTCCAGCTCTGCTACATCGGGAGCTGACAGGAGTGGCATTAGAACACCACTGCTCCTGTGAGCTCCATGCAGCAACTGAAGTAAGTTGCGTGATCAGCTGTGCTGTCACTGAGGTTACTCGCGGCCACCGCTCTCAGGTGGAGGACTGCAGCTGTGACCGCGAGTAACCTGAGTGAAAGCACAGCTAATCGCCTGGCTCACTGCAGTCACTCAGGGGATTTGCGAGCACAAGTGAGTCCTTCACGTGTGACCGCAAATCAAGCCGCGGCAAACGCACAGAGCCGCGCGATCACAATGAAGTCTGGTGAAGTTCATCAGAGTTCATTCTGATCGCGCGGCACTGTCTCGCAGCCAGCCATGACAGTGACAGCGCGGTCCCACTCGGCTCTGCTGCAAGTCTATGGGGATGCTGCAGAGCCGAGCGGGTGCGTACTGAGAAAAATGAGCATTCTGGATGCTTTTCCCACTCTGTCTATGGCAGAGAAAGCATCCAGAATGCATGAATTCTCTCCACGAATGTGCGCACTTTGCGTTCTGCCGAATGCGTCTCAGAATGCAGCTTTTTCGGCTGCGTTCTGAGACGCACATGCAGTGACTTACACGCTGCGGAATTGAACTGCAAAGTGCGGACACAGCCTTATCCCTTTTTTTTGACACGGTGAATGGCTTAAAAAAATAATCATAATTTCGAATTTCTTTTTCTTCTTGATTTTGCCGCACAAAAAGTGGAATAGAAAGTGATCAATAAATATTATGTGGTACAAAATGGTACCAATAAAAACTCCAATTCATCCCGCAAAATACAAGCTCTCACATGACTTTGACAGAAGAAAAACAAAAAACCTATAGCCGTTAAAATTTGATGATGGAAAAAAAACCTTTCTTTTGTAATGGAAACATATTTTGTATGATAGTAGCAAAACCTAAAAAAAAACAAATCAGGATCTGGAATTGTGACACGCCCGCATCAGGTCCATGGGGCACTTGCTGTCTGGGGGGAGGTATGTCACCGCGACAAGGCCGGGTTCCGTGACCTTGGCAGTGTCGTTTAAAAGGGATAATAGTGGGGATGATAGTTCGTGACGCCACCTGTGGTACTTGGACAGAGATAGCCTACGCTGCGAGATGGGGACTGCTGGGGCAGATGGTGATGCAGCTTGGTTGGTATAGCTCTCCACAGGTAGAGCTGGGCCCCAGGGCTGTAGGGAGTAGTAGTCTTTGTAATTGATAGAGGGACTTAACGTTGGGGTGCAGGACTGAGGACTCCGGTAATAACTGGACAACACAAGGGCCATAATTTCCTTTACCTTTTCCTTGGTAGTTGATCGTACAGACCCGGGAGACTGCACCAGCAGGTAATGGAGGTCCGGTCAGCCCTGGAAGCAATGGAGGGAATCCACCTGGCCAGGTGGGTTGTTGACCCTTCTTTTAGCGTTCTAATGTGCGTGTCCCTGCGAATTGGAGCTACACTGCAACCCTCTTCCTCGTGGTGGTAGTAGTTCTTACCCGTATGGTAGGCAGCTCCAGACTCTACTTTGCTGATTTACCTTCTGTGTTCTGTGGGGCCAGGAAACTTGCAATCTCCTGCCCTCCGGGTTTAACTGATGGGGTTTTAGCACCCATGCAGCCTAGGACCCCGGTGTCCTGCTTTTTGCGCTTGGTCCTGAGAGAACTATCTCGCAGCTCTCTTCCCAGAGACCATCTTCACTCCTTTCCTTACTTGTTCTGATCAGTTTCACTTCCTGTCTGTGTGTGTGTCTAACTCCTCCTCCAGGCCAGAATGCATAGGGAAGCACCCCAGTTACTGGGTTTGAGAGCTCCCACTTCTGGTATGGATTAGGAAGTGTTGAGTGCTAGTGTACCTAGCATAGGAGACCCCCCCTTGCTTCCAAGTATAGCATCACCCCCTATGAGGAGGGCAATGTTACTGTGGCAACCGGGCCACTGGGGTGCCACAATTTCTGTATTCGTACTGACCTGACGAATAAAGCCACCTTATCACTTATTCCGCAAGGTGAACGGTGTAAAAAATAAATGAATAAAGACATTCTTCAAATGCTGTTGTTTTGTTTATTTTGCCTACCAAAGATCGCAGTAAGACATGACTCACATTTATCTTGCGCTGTACACTAAGCGCTTATGTGCCACCCCCGTGCCAGCAGCCGGGCTGCTCAGATCCGGATCCGCGGTGGCTCGAGGGGCCTCCGGACCCGGGGGTCATGCGGCCACTCAATAAAGGGGAGCTATGTACAGGCGATGGTATGGAAAGTTCGTGGCGCCACCCGTGGTGTGTGGTAAGGGTGAAGTACCACCTCTGCGGCTGCGAGTACCCGGTGGCGATGGTGTGTGCAGCCAGGTGTTCAACCCCCTCCACGGGTAGGGGGAATGCCCCGGGACTCGGTGATAGTGTCGGGGAGGTGCCATCGGGCCGGTAAGGGTTAATTGCATACTCACTCAATCCAATAATGCTGACAACCGTGGTAAACCAAAGTTCTTGATGCCGCTTGGAGATTGCACGCCTGGATTCCGTGCCCGGTGGTGTTGCTTTTTAGCCTGTGACCTTGACCTTGGCATCTCCTGTCTGTAGTTGGTCCCTTTTAGCTTAAAACTAAATGGGTCCCGCTCACCCATATGGCTAACGGAGTGAGCTTGCTCTCAGGGTTCACGCTTGGGATTTTCTGGACTATGCAGTGAGAAAGTCCTACCCCCTTGTTGCACTAGTACCCCGATTTTGGAGCGGGTGGAGAACAGATCTTGAAGGCTCCATCCTCGTCGGGTGAATTACCAGGATGCCTGAAGCTACTTCCTGGCCTAGGGTCCACGTACCCCGTCGTGCCGTGACCCCTGCCCGGTGATAGTACAAGGCCAACGGCTATCCTCCTTGACAGTCCGTGCCCCTTGTCACGATCCCCTGCGACCGTGGGTCAGCTCCTACCAGGCCCAGACCAACATCTGCCACCTAGTAGTTCACGGAGCCCAGCTCCTGACCTCTCATCTCGAGAGTCACCACTTAACTAACTTGTGACCTCTCCTCTCGAGAGTCACTTCACCACTCACTGTCTACTAACACTCCTGACCTCCCCTTAACCAACCCCCCAGGTGGGCGGCCCTATTCCCTTCAGGGTGTCCACTGGTGTGTCTGGTGGGTGTGGTGCAGAGTGTTTCTAGGGTTTTGATTAGCTTGTTCTTAGCAACACCAAAGGTCAGGGACCTGTAACCAAGTAGGAGGTGGATATCATGCAGAAGGGTAGATTTCATAATACCCTGTGACGACCTGATAGGCCAGGGCGTCACATTCCCCCTTGGTTTAACGTAGCTCATCCCCGAGCTATAGAACACCAGAGGTTTATTTATTTATTTTTTTCAAACTGTAGGAAAGTAAGAAAAAGGGTTAACATTTTTATTTACATTTTCATCCCACGCTGGGGAGGCACTTTTCTTAAACGTTACTAAACTTTAAGAGTTCATCTCTCAACGATGGGACGCTACCGGTTTCAATGGTAGCGGAGACTCAATCTGCTCCGTTGCAGCCTTTACCCACGACAGTCCAGTCCCAATGTCCCGGATCCCGTTACCCCGCCACCCAAACAACCTGAACGCTTGCAAACCTATGGTGGGTCCGTGACCAGGGGAAGGTCCCAGGTGTTGTTTTAGATGACTCTGGTGGGCACAGGAGGTGCAACTATATACAATACACGAGTTCGTGTTGGTCACACCAGTCCTGTGACCTTGGTCCATGTTTACTTATTTATTTATATAAAGAACGCAATGGAGTGCATGTACCGGGTGTACACATTTTTGACAATTTTCTAGCAAATCTGGTTACTTTCACTCTGTTCATTAAACTGGTTAATTAAGCACTTATTTAATAACATTTCTAAGGGAAAAATAATAAACTATGGAAAATAACAAACGAAAACACCGATACCTAACAGTTCTATGGCAACGTTAAACTACTGTCATTTTTAGCATTTTTCAACACTCTTCTCTGTACCTCCGTCGAGGCTGACCAAAGTTAGCACGGGTCGATCTCCTTAACTCTGGACCCTCATCCCCGTCTGATGGCATGGCAACACTCTCTACAGGTCCCTCACCCTCAGTGCTAGGTGTTGCTGGTAGAACTCTACGTGTACGTGGCAAGGGTATAGGCGCTACTCTAGGTGCTGGAGTGGGTGCAATGTCAGTAAGCCTCTCCTGTTCTGGGTCTTCCACGGGTTGTGGGAATGTTAACACAGGAACTATTACTGCTCCATTCTGCATAGGCCAATGTGCCGGAAAATCACCTAGGATAGTATGAATCACTCTTTTTCTTCCTTCCACCACCGGAGTCTGGGGCTGAGGCTCATCTGCCACTCTTAAGGATTCTGGGCACTGTTTCAGATAGTGTCGGGATACCGTAGTCGTGGTCCTTTCTTGATCCTTGCTGACTAGGCAGGTCTTTTGGTTATCAAAGTTGGATGATTGTACTACATACGGTTCCTTTTCATACTAATCATCTAACTTGTGCAGCTTTCTTTTTCTTTTTAACACAATCTCGCCAGGGGCGAAGGGGGTTGCTTTTGCTTGCTTGTTAAAGTTTCTTTCTTGCCATTCCTGGGTTTGATTCAGACTCTCTTCAACACACTTCTGAATCTGCTTGTACTGGGCTTGGCAATGTGAGTCCCAATCCTCTCCGGGCACGTAAGTCTCAGGCAGTTCAACCTTCATCTCCAGATCTACCGGATGTCTTCCAGGCCGAGCTCTCATCAGGTAAGCTGGGGTACACTTAGTGGATCCCACCGGAATGTTGTTATAGATGTCTACCAAGTCTGGTAGCTTTTCAGGCCACTAGTTCCGTTCCTAAAGAGGCAGGATTTTCAGCAGATTGATCACCAGGTGGTTCATCTTCTCACACATCCCATTCGTCTGCGCATGATAGGGTGTGGTACGTATCTTCTTGCACCCGTACAGACTGCAGAACTCCTGGAAGATTTCAGCTTCGAATGCAGGGCCTTGATCCATAAGGACTCGGTCGGGGTACCCATGCGGCCTACAGAACTGTGCCTGGAACGCCTTTGCCGCGGTACTGGCAGTCAAATCTTTAACGGGCACCACTACTAGGAACCGTGAGTAATGGTCAACCATGGTGAGTGCGTATGTATACCCACTTCTGCTGGGGATCAACTTGACATGGTCCAGAGCCACAATCTCTTGGGACTGCTTGGTGACAATCGGCTGAAGTGGTGCTCGCTGACTGGTGCCATCTTGCCGTCTCAAGGCACAGGGTCCACAATTTCTACACCAGGCTTCTATGGAGTCTCTCATTCCTATCCAGTAGAAGCGACTTCTCAGCAACATCTCCAGCTTCTTCCACACAAAGTGCCCGGCACCATCATGGTATGCTTCCAGCACCACTGGGATGTACGCTCTGGGCACTACGATCTGGCAGATCCTTTCGTGGGTCTTGGAGTTGGTCAGGCTCCGGCATAGCTTGCCTTGGTGAAGATAAAGCCGACTCCGGTCTTGCCATAATTTTCTGGCCTCTTCTGGGGTGCCTGGCTCAAGATGGGCATCAGCTCTGGCCAGCAATGCTTTGACTAGCTTGATTGCAGGGTCCATGTCCTGGGCTTCCTGCCAGCCATGGTGAGGCAAGCATATGGTCGAGGCCGCTCCTCGGACGGGGGCTGATGGAACACAGGCAGTTCAACTTCTTCCAGGTCATCTTAATCCCTCCCATCATCGAACAGATGGGGCATCCTGGACAGCGCATCTGCGTTGGTATGCTTGCGACCAACCCTTTACTTTATAACAAAATCATAGTTTGCCAACCTTGCGACCCAGCGTTGCTCCGAGGCTCCCAGCTTGGCGGTATCCAAATGAGTCAACGGATTATTATCTGTATACACCGTTAACTTGGCAGCAGCAAGGTAATTCTTGAACCTTTTGGTCACAGCCCACATGAGTGCCAGGAACTCCAGCTTGAAGGAGCTATAATTCATCGGGTTCCTCTCTGTGGGTCTCAACTTCCGACTGGCGTAGGCGATCACCTTCTCCTTGCCCTTCTGAACCTGTGACAGGACGGCTCCGATCCCCACATTACTGGCATTCGTATACAACACGAACGTGAGACCGTAATCAAGATAGGCCAGGATTTCGTCCCCGGTCGGGACAGACTTCATCTGTTCAAAGGAATCTTCTTGCTCCTTACCCCATTGGAACGGAGGATTTGCCGTGTACAGACTGACCTACCAGAAAGTCTTGCAAGGGGGCCGCCATCTGGGTGTACCCCTTGAGGAACCTCCGATACTACCCCATCAGCCAAGGAACTGTCGCACTTATCTGAGGGTGGTGGGCCTTGGCCAGTTCTGTATAGCTGTGATTTTCTCGGGATCTGGTGTCACACCTTCGGCACTCACTACATGCCCTAAGAACTGTACCTTCGGCTTTAGTAGGTGACACTTGGATGGCTTGAGCTTCATGCCGTACTTGGACAGGGCGTCAAACACCTCGGCCAGGTGTTCCATGTGTGCTTCGTATGTCTTTGAGCAGACAATGACGTCGTCCAAATACAGCAGGACTGTTTCGAAGTTGCAGTGACCCAAGCAGCACTCCATCAGCCTCTGGAACGTCCCCGGTGCATTGCACAGCCCAAATGGCATGCTGTTGAATTCACATAGGCCCATCGGGGTAGCAAATGCGTTCTTCTCCCGGTCCTCCCCGGTAAAGGCCACCTGCCAGTACCTGCTGGTAAGATCAAGAGTGGAGAAGTAGGTAGCAGATTTCAGCGCCGCTAACGATTCCTCAATTCTGGGCAAAGTGTAAGCGTCTTTGTGGGTGATTTTGTTAATCTGTCGGTAGGCTACGCACATCCTCATGGTACCATCCTTTTTTCTCACAAGTACCAGTGGGGCGGCCCAGGGACTGCAGCTGTCACGGATCACTCCTGCTTCCTTCATGCTTCTAAGCATGTCCTTCGCACATTGGTAATGAGCAGGTGTTATGGGCCTATACCTCTCCTTGATAGGTGGGTGTGTGCCTGTGGATATGTGATGTTGTACCCCCTTAATCAGCCCAAAATCCAATGGGTGTTTGCCAAAGACCTGCTCATACTCCTTGACAACCCTGTAGACTCCTTGTTTATGATGTGCAGGTGTAGAGTCAGTACCCACATGTAATTCTTGACACCACTTCTCTGCCGGGTCCTGGAGGCTATCACTGAGAGACTGACTGGGTTGATTTGAGGAGCCTGTTGCATGGATGTCATCTGTGTTAACTACAAACAGCTTGGCTAGGGTGGCATATCTGGGTAGTGTGACTTCCTCCTCCCCACAATTCAACACTCGCTCGGGCACTCTCCCCTTCTGGACATCAACTGCCCCACTGGCCGTGAACACGGTGGGCCAATGCTCTGAGGGTAGTGGCTCTACCACTGTCTGGTAATCCTGTCCCCGGGAGCCTACAACTGCCCTGAACCATATCATCATTTCACTTCGTGGGGGCACTACAAGGGGGGCCACATCCATCACCCGCACACCACCTATCTCACCTCCAGAGAGATTTACCTGTTGCCGCTGCAGGAGGGCTCAGATCTCACGTTGCAAGACTCTCTGTCACCCTGCTCCTGCAGTCTCAGACAGCTGTTGAAGCAAAAACAACACTTCTCCCATACAATTCTCAATAACATTTGTGCCTAAAATGATCTTCGGGTTCCGATCACTAGGGTCATTTTGTATTACTATGAGGCCTTGCCTCCGCAATTCTACCTGGCCCACCTTAATTGTCACCTCCTTGAACCCGATTTGAGTCACAGGTAACCCGTTGATGGCATAGATGGTAAGGCTGTCATCTGGTGGGGTAAGTTCATCATCAAGCCAAAATTTCTTATATAGTACATAGGGAATAGTCGTTACCTGGGAACCGGTATCAAGGAGTGCAGAGGTCGGGATCCCATCCAGGGTGATGGAAACGATGGGCCGTCCCCCCACATACCGCTCTCTCCAGTCCGCTGGGCCTTGGCAGTTTATTCCTGGGGATTGGACCTTGGCCCCATGGGTTGCCCATTTAAAGGATAGCGTAGTGGCCGGTCTTGTTCCATTTATAACAAACGGGTGGTCGAGGTCCGCTTCCTCATACAGGGGACGTCCTCCGGGCAGTTAGCCACTTTGATTTCCCACGATGAGGGGGTCCTCGACTTGAGCTGCATCACCTCCAGAATTCTTGCGACTTCATTACTCAGTTGCTGGACTTGGGCAGACAGATCACTTGTTCCGCACCCGGATGTTGTTAAAGGAGTGGCCTCCGGCAGTGCCAGGGAAGGGGGCTTCACTTGCATCGGAGACGTTCCAGCTTGCCAGGACGGGAGTGGAGAGTCAGGGGCCTCTGGAGGCTTCAGGGCTTTGATAGCTTGCTCTTTCAGAGTAGCAAAGTCTAAGGCAGGATGTTCCAGGGCACATAGACGGAGCTGCTTGCGGTCCTCCACTGACTCTAAACATTGCAGGAACTGCTCCACCAGCATTTTGTTCCCCTCTGGCTCTCCAATATCATTGGTCAATCTCAGGGTCCGCAGCGCTGCTTGTAGCTTTAAGGCGTAATCCCTAATGCTGTCATGGGGCCATTGTTTGCAGCTGTAGAACCTCATCCTCAGCTCTGCTTCAGTGCGGGTCTCAAAGGCAGCTCCCATTCTTCTGAAGATGGCGGGTACTAAGACCCAATCCGCCTCAGTCCATGTCTTCACTTCCAATTCAGCAGCGCCAGTTAGCTGTCCGAGCACTACAGATGCCCGCTGCCGTCCGGTTAGGGCATACATATCAAGCACGTTGCATATTTTCCTTTTGAATCCCTGCAGCGCTTCTGGCTGGCCAGCATACAGGGGAAGCCAGGCGGTGCCCAGCACATAGGGCAAGGTTATAGCCATTATGGGAACAACCTCGGTTCCAGGTGATGCGCTCCTGCGGCCGCAGCGGCGTACGCCGCACTAGTGTTACCCTGGTCGGGTGGAGACAGCGCCACCACACTTCCATCATCCTCCGCCAACATCTTTGCGTGCCCCCTTGGTTTTCACTCAGCACTCCCTTGCGTGCTGTGGCCCTCTGGGAACTGCCGGTTCCGGCCTCACACTCAGGACGAAGGGCGGGGCTTCTGCTTTGCGCGCTTTCACGGGATAGATGGCGTTTTGGTGAGAAAAGATGGCGGAAAATGGCGGAATTGGCGGGAAAAGGAATTTTGACTCGCGGTTTTTGGTTTCCAAGGCGCACGTCACCCAGATGAGTGGGTCCTACTTGGATCCTGTTCGTGATGCCAAAAAGTTTGAGGTGTGCCACCCCTGTGCCAGCAGCCGGGCTGCTCGGATCTGGATCCGCGGTGGCTTGAGGGGTCTCCGGACCCGGGGGTCGTGCAGCCACTCAATAAAGGGGGGCTATATACAGGGGATGGTATGGACAGTTTATGACGCCACCTGTGGTGTGTTGTAAGGGAGAAAAAACACCTCTGCGGCTGGGAGTACCCGGTGGTGATGGTGTGTGCAGCCAGGTGTTTAACCCCTCTACGGGTAGGGGGAATGCCCCAGGACTCGGTGATGGTGTCGGGAAGGTGCCGTCGGGCCGGTAAGGGTTAATTGCGTACTCACTCAGTCCAATAACGCTGACACCGACAATCGTGGTAAACCAAACTTGTTGATGCAGCAGGGAGGGAGCACGCCTGGATACCGTGCCCGTTGATGTTGCTTTTTAGCCTGTGACCTTGACCTTGGCACCTCTTGTCTGTAGTTGGTCCCTTTTAGCTTAAAACTAAACGGGTCCCGCTCACCCATATGGCTAACGGAGTGAGCTTGCTCTCAGGGTTCACGCTTGGTATTTTCTGGACTATGCAGTGAGAAAGTCCTATCCCCCTCGTTGTGCTAGTACCCCGATTTTGGAGTGGGTGGAGAACGGATCTTGAAGGCTCCGTCCTCGTCAGGTTAATTACCAGGACGCCTGAAGCTACTTCCTGGCTTAGGGTCCACGTACCCCGTCGTGCCCTGGCCCCTGCCCGGTGATGGCAAAAGGCCGCTGGCTGTCCTCCTTGACAGTCTGTGCCCCTTGTCACGATCCTCTGTGACCGTGGTTCAGCTCCTACCAGGCCCAGATCAACGTCTGCCACCTAGTAGTTCACGGAGCCCAGCACCTGACCTCTCCTCTCGAGAGTCACCACTTAACTAACTTGTGATCTCTCCACTCGAGAGTCACTTCACTACTCACTGTCTCCTAACACTCCTGACCTCCCCTTAACCAACCCCCCAGGTGGGCGGCCCTATTCCCTTCAGGCTGTCCACTGGTGTGTCTGGTAGGTGTGGTGCAGAGTGTTTCTAGGGTTTTGATTAGCTTGTTCTTAGCAACACCAAAGGTCAGGGACCCGTAACCAAGGAGGAGGTGGATATCATGCAAAAGGGCAGATTGCACAATACCCTATGACGACCTGATAGGCCAGGGCATCACACTTATACCAGAGATAACGTGTACATTTCTGAAAAATGTGATTCAGACAAAATTCCCAGTGGAAAATTCACTGTAGTGAGGCAGAGTCAATGTGAGCTCTCATCGGTCCTGTGGTCTAGTGGTGTCCATCTTTTTACATGTCTTTTTAGGTGTGCACAAAAGTGTGGTCTACAACAGTTTTGTGCACCTTTGAAAGAAGGACACCACTAAGCAGAGGTCAAACAGAGTCCAAAGTAACTCTGCTGCCTCATTAGTGAATGAATCCTTCAGGGGATTCACCTGATTCATGAATTTCAGAGATGACCAAATGTATGTGCTCAGCAGAGAGCACAGGTTAGATGTGAACTGATCCAAAATGTCCTGTACCCAAAATTACCACCAATAGCATTCATCTCAACCAACAAAAAAACAGGTACCTACTCAGGTCCATCATCTGTTAACGCTAATATTGGAGCCTTTCACGTTATTAGTAGCACAAACACTCTGGAGCGCTAAGGCTTCCCCCCTCAAAAAAGAAATCCAGCAAAATCTGCACTTTCATATCCAAATGCCCCACTCCCTTCTGAGCACCGCAATGTGCCTAAACCACATTTATAGTCCACATGTTTGGAATTGTTGTAGTGAGGCAAGCCTGCTTAATTTACTGGGTGTGTGTCTCCACAAGCACAAACTGGAAACAATGTTCAGGCACTATAAGGGCTTATTAGCAATTTTTAATTCTGCAAAATTCACTGTATTTGACTGCATGGGTGTTTTACAGAGAAAAAAAATCGTCACCACACTCGTACATCAATTCCCAGAAGGGGTGTAATTTCAAAAATGGGGTCACATAGGGGGTTTCTGCTGTTCTGGCATTTAGGGCTCTGCAAATGGAGTCTGCAAACTTTTCTAGGAAAATCTGTGCTCCAAAAGACGAATGCTACTCCTTACCTCTTGAGTTGAGATGAGCGAACCTGTGGAAGTACGGGTTCTGCGAGTTTAGCTGGACTTTAAAGTTCTGCTCTGGACCTGAACTTGACCCGAACCTCATTGGAAGTCACTGATTGAGCAGTTCGCCTTTCCGCCCACATACAGCTAGCCATAAACAAAGCACTTCCAGTTCCACTTCCAGAGGGCAGGGTTTTTTCATTTTTTTTTCTACACACTACATCAGATAATGTTGATTTCACTCCCAGTGGGAGTTAAACATTGCAAGTGGCTCGCACTGGGCAGAGCATTGAGCATACTTGGGCAGATGCATACGTAAAGCACCTGAACACTAATTTTTTTTACAAAAGTCTGTTTTCGTTACGACCATGGAATTTTAAAGTTCTGGTCTGCTGAGTTCCACTTTCGAGCCCTGCAGTATGGTTAACCAGTACTGTACAGTCACATGTGGGGTATTGCCACATTCAGGAGAAGTTGTGTAACACATTATGAGGACTTTTTTTCCTATTCCCTTGTGAAACAAGAAAGAAAAACTTAGGAACTGCTCACCGCTCCAGAGGTTGCTGAAATAGACCTTTTGAATTAGAAGTCCAGGATCCAAGCAAGGAATCACAGACGCCAACCGCACAGCATAGACCAAAAAAAAAGAAAACAACTCAGCTGGGAATCCATGGAATAAATAAAAAATAAATTTTATTCCTGAATTAAAACAGGCTATTATACAGGCACAACAGAACTGACAACTTAGAATGCCTGGGTCATCGGGAAGGCGTTGTATTGCTGAAACACGTAGTCCATTCACCCACCCATTCCAAGTTTTCAGTACTGATTGCCTGTGCAATAGCCTGTTTTTAATTCAGGAATAAAAGTTTTTTTATTTATTCCATGTATTCCCAGCTGGATTGTTTTCCATTTTTTGTTTAATTCCCTTGTGAAGGTTGGAAATTTGGGGTTAAAACAACATTTTAGTGGCAAAAATGTAATTATTTTTTCTTCACCACCCAATAGTATAACATTTTGTAACACTCTTGTGATGTCAATATGCTCACTGCCCCCTAGATGAATTCATTGAGGGGTGAACGTTGTAAAATGCGGTCACTTATTGGGGTCTGTTTTTTTAGCATGTCAAGGTCTCTGACAATGTGACATGGCAGCCCCCAAACCATTTCAACTAAATCTTACTACAATATAGTGCTTCTTCCCTTCTGATCTTTGCACTATGCCTCGAAAGTAGTTTTCAACGATTTGTGGGGTATTATCAAACTCAAGAGAAATTGAGAAATAAATTATACGGTCCATTTTCACCTATTAACCTTTTTTAATTCAATTAAAACTTTGGGGCCAAAGCAACAGAACACTGATATCCCATATGTGGTGGAAAACCACTGTGAGCACATGGAAGGGATGGAACTCAAAAATTGCTGAAATCTTTAGCAGACTCCATGTTGCATTTGAAAGCCCCTGATGTGCCTAAATAGATACAGTCAGCTACTGTGAAGGCAATCGATCAGAGACACCGGCAGTCTGACTGCACCAATCACAAACAATATCACAGACAGTCGGCAGGGTAAGCAGTGAATATGCATGAGGGATAATGAAAAGCCCCAGAAGTAGTATTACAGCCTTGTGGAGACTGGTAAGTATGTCCTGCTTTATCCATTTTGCTTCCATTTTTATTTTTTTACAGTGATTTCCCTGGCCAATGACAGTCATGCCAATGCTTGACATGTCTTTGATTGGGCCAGAAGTGGATGGTTCCTGTAATAGTGTAACCACAAACAGTTACCGAACAAAACCGATCTTTACCGATTTTTGAGAAAAGTTTTTGTTAATCAGAGCCTGAGCTGAATGAGCCAAAGCTTGTACCGAATTTTAAATTACCAACCTTTTTAGAACAAGTTCACTCATATCTACTCAGGAACAATTGCACAATAAAGTGTATGGTGCAATTTCTCCTGTTACCCTTGGGTAAATGCAAAATGTAAAATAAAGTAACATTTTTATGGGGAAAGAGTAACATTTTAATTTTTTCCTACAACATTGCTTTAGTTCCTGTGAAGCACGTGAAAAATTAATACATTTGTTGGGTTTGGTTTTGAGCAGTTTGAAGGGTGCAGTTTTTAGAATGGTGTCACTTTTCGATATTTTCTCTCACAACAGGCCCCTCAAAGTCACTTCAAATATGATGTGGTTCCTAAAAAAATCGTTTTGGAAATTTTGTTGAAAAATTAGAAATTGCTGATAAAATTTTAACCCTTGCAACTTCCTAACAAAAAAAACATGTTTCAAAAATGGTACTGATGTGACGCCCTGGCCTATAAGGTCATCACAGGATATTGTGCAATATGCCCTTCTGCATAGTATCCACTCCTCCTTGGTTACGGATCCTGGTCCATTGGTGTTGCTAATGTGGCGCCCCTGACCTGGTCAGGTACCACTGAGTACTGCACCCATGCTGGGTTAGTACTTCCAGGTAATCCTAAAGGCTGGAATAGGGTGTGTATGCACAGACACATAGCAACCAGGTCTCCCACACCATGAGATGGGACCCTTGGGCAGACCCAAGAGGTGGCTTTCCTCCACATCTCATCAAGGGGTGTAGTGGAGGAGCTGGGAGCTAAAGTTGCAGAGGCTGTCAGGAAAGTAGGAGGAGAGCCAGTCTGGTAGTGGAGCGAAGCGGTTTCTAGAAGACGCAGGCGCGTTCAGACACTAGTCAGACCCTGCACGTGAAGTAGCCATTAGCGGGGGAGAACGGTTACCAGAGAGTCAGTCAGAAAGACACCTGAAGAGAGGTGGTCGAGTACGGGGACTGCGGGTGACTAGGCACGCACGGGGAACAGGTCCCTAGAGTAGATGTCCATTTATTGATCTGCTAAACCTGCCGGTGAGGGGAACTACAAGTCCCTCACCAACCATCTAGAGTCTGAGCCTCAGCAGCAACAAGGGGGCCAATAAGGGGGATCGAGCCTGGAGCCATCTTCCTTGGTCCATGCTGCCGGCAAATGGTCCAAAAAGGGGAGACAAGGCGGTAGCGATTTCCATGGATGAACCCCACGGTGCTAGGAAGGCGAGTTAATGGTTACCCTTAGACCAGCCTGAAGGATACCTGGTTTCACCTTGTTTTATCTCAGCATCGCCCGGGTACCTCACAACAACATCTAAAAGTGAGTAAAGATCAGTTGAAAGACTTTCCGGACTGAGACTGACTTATTCTGGGACCTGTTGTTCTACACACCTGAGCCCCTGGGGCCAGCCTCACTCACGGGAGGCCACACCATCCAACTGCAGACTCCATCAGCCCCAGATGCTCATTAAACCTGCAGTGGCGGTCACCCATATCCCTGACCGCAAACCGTGAGTGGCGTCACGATAATAAAAACTAACTTACCTGTTGCCAAATATACCAAAGAAGACCCTGTGGCATGCCGGAAGGTGGAGTGATGTCCCTGGGGCGACTACTGCAGGTGGACTCCACACTAACAGCTTAGCTAGTCAAAAACCTAGAAACACTTTGCACCGAACCCACTAGACACACCATTGGGGGGCCTGAAGGGAATAGGGCCACCCATATGAGGGGTTGGTAGGGGGAAGTGAGAAAGTGACAGAGAAGTGAAACAGGAGTGAAAGGAGTAGGAGGTGAAAGGTGACTCTCCAAGAGGGAGAGGTCACTGGTCCGGTGCAGGGCTCCTGAAGTTTACTAGGTGGCAAACGTTGGTTTGGGCCTGGTAGGAGCTGGAACTCCAGTCGCAGGGGATCGCGTCAAGGGTCACGGACTGCCGAGGAGGGCAGCTGGCGGCCTTGAGCCATCACCAGGCAGGGGCCAAGGCACGACTGGGTACGTGGACCCTAGGCCAGGAAGTAGCTTCACGCGTCCCGGTAATTTACCCAACGGGGGTGAAGACTTCAAAATTCATCCCCAACCCGCTCCAAAATTGGGGTACTAGCGCACCGATGGGATAGGACTTTCCCAATTACAGTCCAAAGAAATCCTACGCGTGAACCCTGACAGCAAGCTCACTCCGTTAGCCATACGGGTGAGCGGGACCCAAAAAGTTTCAAGCTTGACGGTCCAACTAATGAGAAGGTGCCACGGTAAAGGCCACAGGCTAACAGCAACACCAAGGGCACGGATCCACACGTGCTCCCTCCATGCTGCAGCGGTGCTCAGAATTCTGGTTTACAAGCTGTCGGAGTTGTTATTCTTGGACTGAGTGAGTATGCTGAAAAGCCCCTTTTCCTCTACCAAACGGCACCCCATTCACCAACACCCAACGGGCCCCAGTGCACAAACCCCCTACCCACGGAGGGGTTAAACATGCTGCTGCTGCACCATCGCCACCGGGCACCCCAACAGCAGTGGTGGTCTCCTACATTACCACGCACCTTGGGTGGCGTCACGAACTTACACATCCCCTGTACATATATACCCCCCCTCTTTTAAATTCGAGTGTCTGCACGAACCCCCGGGTTTGGAGACCCCTCGAGCCACCGCGGCTCTGGATCCGAGTGGCTCAGCCGCTGTCACGGGGGTGGTACACTGATGTAAAGTAGACATGTGGGAAATGTTATTTATTAACCATTTTGTGTGACATAACTCTCTGGTTTAGAGGCATAAAAATTCAAATTTAGGAAATAGTGAATTTTTGCACAAATAAAGGCAAAACATGGGATGAGTTCACCCCATGCTTTGCAGGTAATAGCTGTGTGTTACAGTACGGACTTGTCTCTAAAAATTGTTAACCTCTTAAATGCCACTGTGAAACTCTGACAGAAGCATTTAACGTGCATCGGCATGGGGTATGCCACTCTATGCACCCATCGGTATGCCCGTGAAATGATCATAGGTCACTGATGGGCTATTATGAGCCAGCAAAAAGAGCAATCCAAATATCATAACTATCCCAAAATTTGTATAAATAAAATTATCACCTTGCCTTGCAAAAAATAAGTCCTCATATGACTTTACCGATATAAAATTGAAAACGTTGATGGTCTTGGATAATGCTGACATAACCCCAAATCTTTTTTTACAAACTTCCCAAAAGTTTTTACCATAATTGTACGGATGTTCTGGAATCATATTGCCATTGTCATTTATACGACATAGTGTACACCATATTAACAATTCCCCAAAAAAAATCAGAATCGCATTTTCTTTCACAATTTCACTGCCTTGGAATTTTTCTCACGTTTTCTAGTACAATATGTAAGAAAATGATTGGCGCCATTCTAAAACACAACGGCCCACAAAAAAAACAAGCCCTCATATGTCTATATGGAGAGAAAAATAAAAAAGTTATGGCTCTAGTAAAAAGAAGAAAAAAATGAAAATGAAAAAACGGAAATTGGGTGCATCATGAAGGGGTTAAGGTAGAATAGAATAGTATTCCTGAGATTCTAAATTGTGGTCTACAGTGAAGTTTGGCTCTGTTTTACATTTACTTGTAACAATCAATTTAATTTAATACATTTAATTACAAGAATGTGCTGTAGAAAGAAGTGGGCAACAAAAATCCCATGTGGCTTTAAAGCAAATCACAGTGATTACAAACAATATGCTTCACCTATATAAGGCCTCTTTCACACGTCAGTGATTCTGGTACCTATGTGACAGTTTTTACATACCAGACCCATGCAGCGTACACACGCATGTCCGTGATTTCCGCACGGAGGCATGTCCATTTTTTTCTGGCATCACTGATGTCACATGTAACACACAGTGGTGTGTTCCGTAAAACACATACCAGAAAAACACGGACATTTAAAATAAAAAGCTTAAAACTCACCCGTCTCCAGCCATGCTCTCTTCAGCCGCTGCTGTCTCTGCTTCCAGGCCAGCTAATTATGCTCATGAATATGCAGTTATGCACTGCACAGCCAACTCGGAGGTAGCTACAGCCGGAGACTCAGCACCACGGACAGCAGGAGCAGGGACAGGTGAGTTTTGAGTACCTGATCTCCATGTGCTATCATGGATCACAGATAGCACATGAAGAACACACGTGTACTATGAAAATATGGCACACGCAGGGACATATGCATTTTTACCAAATCAGTGAAAAACATCTGTGCTTTTCACTGACGTGTGACACAGGTCTATGCTAAACAGCCAAAAAAAACCACATCCCATGGCTGGACAATGATATGACTGTATCATTACTGTATTGAAAAGGTTTACAAGATTATGGTTGGTAAATTATTGTACTTGGAGCTGTGGAATTTCTTGCTTTCACAAGAATTGACTTAAGAAACAAAGGAGAGTTATGCTAATATACAGGATCACCACACAGACAATATTGTATATCAAACAATACAAAAAAGTTTTTATTGTATTCAAAAAAAGACACAACCACATATTAAAATTACTTAAAAATATTGCAAAAAGAATTGACAATCATCCTATAACATTCATAGGGTAGGAGAGAATATAATATCAAAGAACCCTAGTTGTAGACTGAGTCATAACATTTCACATGGGAGCCAAACAAAGGATAAATTATTAGGCACTTATGAAAAGTGTAAAGTGTTTTCAGCTTACCAGGATAGAGAGTCCCCAGATGGATAAGTGGTGCTCGGATCCTCCAGAGCAGCCCGTTCTGGAATCCAAGGAAAGTCAGTGGAGGGAGGAGGGGGGGAGGGGGGATGGAATCTAGCACCAACAAAAATAATTTATAAAAAAATCAAAAATTTATTAGAACATATAAATTAAAAATGAAAAGACCGCAAAATTGCAAGGAAAAGACATTATTTATACCCTTACGCGTTTCGGACAATAAGGACATGTTTTTAACCCCCTGTCCGAAACGCGTAAGTTATAAATGATGTCTTTTCCTTGCCCTTTTGCGGTCTTTTCATTTTTAATTTATATGTTCTAATACATTTTTGATTTTTATATAAATTATTTTTGTTGGTGCTGGATTCCATCCCTCCTCCCTCCCTCCTCCCTCCACTGACTTTACTTATGAAAAGTGCATATAACATCCCAAGCCCCAAACACTAGTCTGCATTAAATATGTCCAGCATATAGAATGGAATATACAGAAAGGCAAGATAATACAAAGGCTTCATGAAAGTCTTGCTGATGTCACCATGGAGCATACTCACCACATATCCATTATATGGAAATAAAGGTTGTCCTATAGTTTTAAATAGAATAAAAATCCTATCCTTGCCTTAGTACAATTGTTAGGGTTGCATGGTAGCATGTAAGGCACAGGGAGTACCTACCCACGCATATCACCACACCTAATGTGGCTTTCTCAATTCACAAAAATTGAGTTTCATCAATAATGTAAAATGCTATACAGTTTGCTTACAATCAGCACGAAAGATTGTGGCACATCAATCATTTATTTTAGCTTTGCTATATCTGTGCTATTCCTATACTGAGACATTACTGTATGCATGACTTCTACGATGTAAGTGGATACATTTTTCTTGTACTTTTACATCATTGTTTGCTATATGCGGTACTGGGCCATCAATATGGACATTATCACGTCTTGGAATTCATAGTTCTATATAATTGAGTAAAATAAATAGATAACACACAACTGTGACATCCCTTTGTGCATGATTCCTGTGCTTAAATTTTATGTCTGTATTATACCTGCACCGTCACATCAAAGTTGCATTATTTTCTATCCGTTGTTTTTGGAGTTTGGAAGGAAATCTGAGTATCAGAAGGAAATTGACGCGAACTCGGCGAGAACATACAAACTCGTTGCAGATGTTGAAACCAGGACCTCCGCGCTACAGTGATAACCACTGAGCCACCATCCTGCCCATTATCGTAAGATTATAACTTATTTTTGCATTGTTCTTGTGCGTTACAGAAAGAGACATGGGGCATGGAGTAGGCACCAAAACAATCATAAGCTTTTCATTTTCTAAACTCATTGATGAAGAATTTGTTGTGAAGTTAGACCCCGATCCAAATTACGCTATGGTATCCCAGAACAATTCCGCCTACTGCTGTTTCAGTACAGTTTGAAAGGCTTGTCAAACACCAGGAAGATGGCCCCAATGGTTGATGGCGAGATATTTCACCATGTATGACCAGCTAGGTAAAGGAAGCCACACACATAGACTGTGAAGCCCATGAACAAATTAATAGTTAAGAAGGGCAGACGTTTCTGCAGTCTGTGTCAGGGAATCGTACATTCAGACATGAATTCTATTACTTTGATGAGATGATCATTTAATTCTTTTGAAAGCTTGGCTACATTTGTGACTTAGATGCTTTCTGAAGCGAGCAGCTGTAATAGGTGACATTTTATGCTAATAGCTCGTCATTTGCAGCCTGCCTGAGAGACCCTTGTGTTATTCAATATATTTTTTCTTAAGAGAGTTTTTGAGTTGGTAGACACAAATGAGTCATAACATTTAAGCTCTCTATCACATTCACAGCTGTTACAGTTATTACCCTGAAGGGCATTGAGATAGTCATCTTGAGATAAGTATCTATATGATGGTTAAATGTACAATTCTTATGTGGTCCCAATTGCATTTGCAACTTGAAAGCACGCTACATTTTATCACTTTTTCCTGTAGCAAAATTGAAACTCTGGAAGATCGATTTGCTTCTCACTCTTGAAAAATAAGAATATTATTCCAATGATTGAGATCAAAGATCATTTACTTTACAGAATAATGGAAGTTTAGCTTGTATTTACTTTGCGAGAATGGTGGGGAGGTGGTTACACAGCTAGAGTGTTCGTACTTCAATCAAAAAGAAAAATGAGTATTGTACGAAAAGTAGTTGCATCTAATTGCTCGTATTACAGAGAATCCACTTGAATATGGATCATATAGGAGCAGCTAGTTTGTTAATATAGAAACATTTATGGTAGATAATAGTATCCAGGTACTTCTAAGACTGAGTTTAACTCTTTAGAGAGAACTTATCCACTATCTTTCCATGGAGCATGAAGGTAAGATGATATGTCTAGTTAATCAAGCCAAATTAAATCTATAAATCTATACCTTTCACAGAAAATGTCAAATGTGTGTGTCCCTTATACTCACTCTTGCCACCTGTAATGGACAACCTTTCAGAAGGTGGCGCTCTACGGCTGGATAATAACACAAGTAAGGCTCTGTGCCCACGGTTAGGGTTCACAGTATTTTGGATGCAGCGTGTTTTTGCTGTGTCGAAAACACTGCATAGTATAGTACTAGCACAGTGGATGTGATTTTTAGAAATCCGATTCCCACTGTGCTTGTTTTTGCCACAGCGAAAACTGACCTGTGGTGCAGCTTACTAAACTGCAGCATGTCAATTCTTTGCTGCGGAGGCACAAATGTGAGTCGCCCCGGCCATGGCGGTCGCCTCAGGGACACGGCTCCACCTCCAGGGACGCCGCAGGGACTTCTCTTTGGGATCTTCTCTGGCGACAGGTATGTCAGGTTATTTACATTTGAGTTGTGACACCACTCTCGGTTTGCGGTCGGGGTTATGGGTGACCGCCACTGCAGTTTTAACGACCATCTGGGGCTGATGGAATCTGCAGTCGGATGGTGTGGCCTCCCGAGAGTGAGGCTGGCCCCAGGGACTCAGGTGTATGTGTGTAGAGCAACAGGTCGCAGAATAACTCAGTCTCAGTCCAAAGTGTCTTGCAACTGGTTTTTACTCACTTTCAAATGCTTCAAGTGGCACCCGGGCGATGCTGAGATACACCAAAAGAGAACCAGGTATACTTCAGGCTGGTATAAGGGTGACCGTTAGCTCGCCTTCCTAGCACTTCTTGTTTCGGATAACCCCTGACTTGAAGTACCGTGGGGTTCATCCGGGGAAGTCGCAACTGCCTTTTCTCCCCTTTTTGGCCCGTTTGTTGGCAGCGTGGACCAAGGAAGATGGCTCCAGGTTCGATCCTCCTTATGGGCCTCTCATTGCTGCTGATGCTCGGACTATAGTTGGTTGGTGTGGGACTTATTGTTCCCCCCACCGACAGGTTTAGCAGACCAAATAAATGGACATCTACTCTAGGGACCTGTTCCCCATGCGTGCCTAGCCACCAGAGGTCTCCGTACATGACCAGCTGACTTCCTCAGCGTCTTTCTGTCCAACTTCTGGAGACCGTTCTCCCCCGCCAACGGCCACTACACATGCAGGGTCTGACTAGTGTGTCCGCTCTCCTGCGTCTCCACTTCGGACTGGCTACCTCCAGCTCCTTTTCCTGACTGCCGCTGCAACCTAGCTTCCAGCCTCTCTACCGCACCCCTTGATTAGATGTGAAGGCACGCCCCCTCCTAGGTCTGTCCAGGGGTCCCGTCAAAGGTGTGTGAGACCTGGTCACTATGTGTCTGTGCGTACACACCCTATTACAGCCTTTTGGATTACTTGTTTGCACTCACCCAGCATGGGTGCAGTACTCAGTGGCGCCTGACCAGGTCAGGGGCACCACAAATGTTTTCCGCAGGGAGAACAGAAGGGAGACCGCAACTGCCCAATCCCGAATCATGGGCACGAGCAGTTGTGGTCTCCTGCGGAGGATACTCTTGGCCCTGCAGGTCAGGACCCGCTGCGTCCAGGACACAGCAGGTCCTGATCATGTGCACATACCCTTAAGGCCGCTTTACATGCTGCGATCTCTCTGGCGAGATTGCTAGCGTGCGTACCCGCCCCCATCATTTGTGCAAATCGCTGCCCGTGGCGCACAAAATTGCTCGGACCCGTCACACTACTTACCTGCCTAGCAACGTCGCTGTAACCGGTGAACCGCCTCCTTTCTAAGGGGCCGGTTTGTTCGGCGTCACAGCGACGTCACTAAGCGGCCACCCAATCGAAGCGGAGGGGCGGAGATGATCGGGACAAACATCCCGCCCACCTCCTTTCTTCCTCATTGTCAGCGGCCGCAGGTAAAGTGAGGTTCCTAGCGATGTGTGCTGCCGCAGGAACGACGAAAACATCGTACCTGCAGCAGCAACGATTTTTGGGAATAGGGGAGCATGTCAACGATTAACGATTTTGCACGATTTTGCGACCATTTTCGATCGCACGTAAGTGTCACACGCAACGACATCGCTAAAGCGGCCGGATGTGCGTCACGAACTCCGTGACCCCAACGACACCGCTTTAGCGATGTCGCTGCGTGTAAAGCGGCCTTTAGAGGGGTAGATACCCCAATTATAGTACCATATCATCTACCAGTTTTCATGCAGTAGCTATGGAAAAAAACCCCACACTTTATTGGGTGCAGAACAATCCATGGATTGAGGCATTTTTATTCTTCATCACCAGTGTGCGATGGGTGCAATTTTTAACAACATTTTGTGGGACTGCGCAATCATCTATCTGCTGAAGTTATACACACACACACACACACACACACACACACACACACACACACACACACACACAGGTCCAGAAATATTTGCATTCTAGCTGTTTAGTACATTTATTTAATCTTAGTATGGGCTTAAGGTGCAGACTCTCAGCTTAAGGCTCGCTCACACTGGCGTATAATATGGAGGAGTGCACTGCAAGAAAATCTCACATTGCTCTCTGAACAATGTCATTCAATGAGGCAGATCAGATCTGTGATTTATTTGTCATGCTGAATCGGCACGAGGAAAAAAATCATAGTATGCTGTGTTTGGCAGCGCACACTGGAACACGCGCACTGATACAAGTCTATGCGTGTGAAACATCAGACCGCACTAGGATCATATCAGAGTGCAGATCAATATACACAGAGATAGGCAATGGAGAAGATGAAGAGATTAAGCTCTCCATCTTCTCCTCACCTGTGATTCGATTCTGCAGAGAGTTGAAGCATAGTAGAACGACACTTGGCTCATGCTCGCAGCTGAGTTTGAGCTGAGTGTCCTTAGCATATTGCAATCTGGTGCAGTACGCTACTGTGACACTGGCCTTAATTTGAAGGTATTCACATCATAATTGTAGTAAGGGTTTAGGAATTACAGCTCTTTAAAATGTAGCTGCCTCTTTTTCAAGCAACTAAATGGAATTCAACAATTATTTCAAAAGCTTTTTAATGGGTTGCATGGGCTTTTCCCTTGGTAATCTGTCACTAGTGAAGTAAGTAAAAGGTTTGGAGCTGATTCCAGGTGTGGCATTTGTATTTGTAAGTTGCTGTGAACCCACAACATGCAATAAAAGGATCTCTCAATGGAACAGAGACAGACCATCATTACGCTTGAAAAAAAATAAAAATAAAACCATCAGAGAGATAGCAGAAATCTAAGGAATGGACAAATCAACAATTTGGTACAGTCTGCAAAAAAAGGACATGGATGAGCTGGGGAAGTCAAAAAGGCCTTGATGCCCATGGATGACACCAGTGGTTAATGATGACAGAATCCTTTCCATAGTGAAGAACTCTTTCATAACATCCATCCAAGTGAAAAACACTCTCCAGGTGTTTCAGTATCCAAGTCTACCATAAAGAGAAGACTTCATGAGAGCAAATACAGAGGGTTCACCACAAGGTGCAAATCATTAATGAGTTCTAAAAATAGAAAGGTGAGATTAGATTTTGTAAAAATCACATTTACAGACGACAGCATGGTTTTGGAAAGTAATTTTTTAGATCAGTGTTCCCCAACTTCAGTACTCAAGAACCACCAGCAGTGCATGTTTTCGGGATTTCCTTAGTAT
The DNA here is from genome assembly GCF_048569485.1 of Anomaloglossus baeobatrachus. NCBI lineage: Eukaryota > Metazoa > Chordata > Amphibia > Anura > Aromobatidae > Anomaloglossus > Anomaloglossus baeobatrachus. Next base: position 150,478,770 of record NC_134354.1, read on the forward strand.
TGCACAGGTGATAATTTAATTACCTTTACATGAGATGATTCCAACACCTGTGGTTCTTATGGAAGTCCTGAAAACATGCACTGTTGGTGCGCCTTGAGGACTGAAGTTGGAGCTTTAGGCTATGTGCGCACAGTGCATATTTCGTGGCGTTTTTCGGGTGCAAAGTCTATGACTTTTCATTTTTGCTGTCTGCACTGTGCTTTTTTTTTAGCTACGTTTTTATGGTAAAAAAAAAAGCAACATGTCAATTATTTTCTGCGTTTTTCCACTCATGCAATGCATTGGAAAAATGCAGCAAAATACAGTGAACAAAAACGCAGGAAAATGCAGCCAAAAACGTGGTAAAAACGCATGCATTTTTACCGCTGCGTTTTTGCCGTGGATGCGTATTTGTGCATTTTTTGTGGCCATAAACGCACAAATACGCTGCATTTTTGTGGTCACAAAAAAAGGCAACGTGCGCACGTAGCCTCAAACAGATGAAACTAAGACCAACCTGTACCAGAATGATGAAAAGAAGAATGTATGAAGAGTATGAAGAAGGCTTAGAATGGCTCATGATCCAAATTAGACCACATCTGTTAAACCTGGTGCAAGCAGTGTGATGACTCACTTGACCTGAACTTGATCCTGCCCGAACCCCATAAAATTCAATGGAGAATAGAGATGAAAGAACCCGGAGTTCGGTGTTCGAATCAAACAGAGACTTGAAATAAAAATCAGAGTTCGGATTTGGTGTTCGGGTGCTTTACATATGAACACCACTCGCTTGATCATCGCTGTGCTTTGGTACGCTCGGTCCTCAGCCCAGTGTGAGCCACTTGCACTGCTTGAGTGGCTTGCACTGGGGATAACAACAGCATGGTCGGATGTAGTGTGCACCCACACAAACAATGAAAAATCTCTGCCCATCCACCCCATGAAAGTGATCTATTTATGGCTGGTTGCATGGCCAAAATCAGGGCATTACTACGTTTACTGGTGTATGGGATCCGAAGAGCAGAAGCAAAGAGGGGGGTGTGGCCGCTCACAGAGAGCAGCGCTCTAGCCTTCTGCTCTGCATTGATCTATTTGATCAGTGCAGAGCAGGAGAGGAAGCCACCCGGGAGATGAATGGAGGCTATAGGAGCTGAGCAGGCAAAAGACCTTCTGCCCAAGGAAATTCAGGACATTTCAGGTCATGTGCAGAGCTGTATGTGTACAATATATACACTGCAGAAAGACATAACAATAGATTTATTTAGCTTTATTAACTCCCTATTTTACCCTAGTACATTAAAATTAGCAATAATGGCCCCTCCCCTTATATCACCAGGTAAGTTTTAATAGGAAAAATGTGTTTTCTATTTTCTGCTGTATAAATCTGGGGTGTGTTTTATGGTAAAGACCGTCTTACTGTAAGGGGCAGTCGGACCCCTGGTAGTGAAGGAGCGGTTTTTCCCCCCTGAAAACGCCACAGTAGTATGGTGGCAAATTGTAAATGTTGATGGTAAAATGTTACCTGTCATAAACTGTTTCTCCACTAGGTGCCAGTGTAGAGCAGTGGTTCCCCTGGTAACAGTGGCAGGGAATGAAGGGGCAGGGCAGCCTAGGTGGGGAAGGAAGGGTTCTGAATGCAGAGTCCAGTGTGCAGTGAGAGGCGAGCAAGCTCGGTCTGAGGTGACGGGGCAGAGTGTGGGAGTGAGACGAGGCAGTCAGCCTGAGTGAGTACTCTTGGCTAGAAAGCAGAGGAAACCCATGAGAAACGGTGGAAGAGTTGGGACTAGTCCGGAGCCGGTGGTGTGTACTAGAGTGGAGTGCAGCTATCAGGGGGATAACAAGTGGCCCCTGCAGGCGAAGGTTAGTGCCCTGACAAAGAAGTGGAGAGGTGAGAACTTATCCAGAGCCGGTAGTGTGTGCTGGATCTGCCCTACAGTAAATCCGGGTTAGAGCGCAGCTACTAGGGGGTTAACGTATGTCCCCTGCAGGCAATGGAAAGTGCCCGTAGAGAAAAAGGAAACCGTTTTTGTAGAAAAGGACCTGTAACTTGTAACGTACTAAAGTAAACCTGCTGCAAACAAAAAGATGGAAGCTTTGTTTAATAAAACGGTGTTTGGTTTATCCGCTGCCTGCAATTGTCTCTTTCCTGAAAGTGAAGAAGGAGCTGGAGAGCACAGAAAGAACGCTGTCATGAATGGGCCCCATGCATCCACACTCTGCCCCAACAACACACCTGTTTTGGAAGTGACGGCCGGGCCGGGGTTTAGCCTGCGGCCCACAAGGCGAGGGGACTCGACTACACCCCCTGAGGCGCCCCCTGCCCCCGTTACATTACAGTCCAAAAAATACGGTATTTAGCATTATTAAACACTGGGTCCCCACTCATAGCCGCAGCTGCATAAACGTATGGCTGCAGCAGAGGGGGCTGGCCATGTATGACATCATCAATGATGTGAGACACTGTCAGCCCGCTCTTTGCTCCTCTGTTCATTATTGTGAAGTTTGAACTGCTCATATGCTGAAGATTCTGCTATGTGCAGTACAAACTGGACACTACAGGAAGAATGATGTCATCACAAGAAAAGAAGATCCTCAATTCACTACCAAGCTCCAGGACTCTAATTGGATCTTCCGTCTTTAGCATCAAAGTTGCCAGCGGCTGGTTATTATAATCTGTCTGTGTGTGTTTTTATGCTCCTATTTCTGGCTCATACACAGCACAATACTATATATGCAGGTGCAAAGTATAGCCTGTATTATGTCTGTGTATACTATATGTATGTAGTATGGATCTGTGTACAGTATACTGCTGTGTATGCTAGTGATGGGTGAACTCACAGATAACCGGGACCGGCGGGTCCCTGTTATCTTTTTTTAAAATACGGTTCTGGTCTGGAATTTGGTCCCATATAAGTCTATGGGGACCAGTATCTGGAGATGCTGGTAGAAGGGATAGGTGGATAGGAACAAGCACGCTGTACTTACCGAGGATCTATCGTTGCACACTGGTCACACTGCTTCCAGGTCGCGCATTAACTTCCAGAGCCGATAATTGACCTTCATTGAATATTCACTGCTTTCCCCGTCCGCCAGCCTCTATGATTTTTTGCAGTCAGATGCGCCCCCAACCTGTGTGACAGCGTCTGACTGCAACCAATCACAGACCCTGTCGGTGGGTCAGTATCGTGGCATAAAAATAAATAAAACAATTGGCGTAGGCTCCCCCCGTATTATGATACCCAGCACAGATAATTTTTATGGCCTATGCCTATGCCTACAGGCTGCAGCCTCCAGCCCTGCACTTATCAGGTGATTTGCGGTCACAGCTGGACGTTCCCACCTGTGACCGCAAATCACCTGAGTGACATCACTGCTGCTGATCATGGCTCAGTCTCTGTCTGCAGTCACAGCGGGCAGTCATGCTCTATGGCCGCTCACTGTGACTTACATGTAGCAGAGCTGAATCATTGTGGGACCTTATGTGCATTACATTGGACCTGCAAGGGTGTTTTAGGGTTAATAAAGGAGTGAAAGAGGGTGTTTTTTGTATTTTATTCCAAATAAAGGTTTTTTGGTGTTTGTGCTTATTAACTTTAACTTACAGATTAGTGTTGGGGTGTCTCATAGATGCCTGCCATTACTAATCTAGGACTTAGTGGCTGCTGTGCGCTGCCATTAACTCCCTCATTACACCGATTTCCACCACACCAGGGCAATCGGGAAAAGTCGGATAAAGCGCCTAATAGATGCGACAATCTTGGATGGCTGCAGGTTGCTATTTTTAGGCTTGGGGCGGTCCAATAAGCATGGACCTCCCGAGTCTGAGAATACCAGCCCCAAGCTCTTTGGCTTTATTTTGGCTGGGTATAAAAATTGGGGAGGACCGCACGTCGTTTTTTAAAATTATTTATTTCAAAATAATTTTAAAATAAAAAAGTCACATGAGGTTCCTCTTATTTTGATATACAGCCAAAATAAGTGCAGGGCTGGAGGCTGCCTGTAGCCATGAGCTTTATCTGTGCTAGGTAACAGAATACGGGGGGACCCTACGCCAATTGTTTTACTTATTTATTTTTATAAAACGATACTGACCAGCAGACAGCGCTTGTGAGGGGTTGCAGTCAGACCCTGTTAGACAGGCTGGGGGCACGCCTGACTACAACCAATCGCAGATGCCAGGACGGCCGGTGGGCGGGAAAAGCAGGGAAAGAGTGCATATTCAATGAGCCTAATGCGCAGCAGTGAAAGTGAATGCGCGACCTGGAAGCAGTGTGCTGCCATGATGGATCCTCTGTAAGTACAACGTGCGTGCTCCTATCCCGCATCCCTTTTACCAACCTTTTTAACCTCCAGCCTTATATGGGGACCAGATTCCAGAACGGAACCAGATTTTAAAAAAAGATAACAGGGACCCGCTGAACCCAGTTATCTGCGAATCCGCTCATCTCTGTACAATCACACAAGAAGCACAGTTTGAGCTGAGTGTAATTTGTAGCCTATAGCATCAGATTTTCTCACATCAGAGAATCATCGCCAGTGTGAGCATACCCTTAATCTTGTCACATCAATCCCTGTGCGCCAACATCAAAATGGTGAAATTTCCTCTTCCTCCTGGTGACACCATATCATTTTCCATTGTTAACACCCATGTGTTTTTGTGAGCAAAATTGCTTTACAATGCAGCACATCACTATGCATTTTTATACCTGCATTTTCCTAGCATTTTTTTACTAAATTCATTGAAGTCAATGGGTAAAAAACTCTTCAAGAATTGACATGCTGCAGATTTGAATCTCCTGAAAATCTGAAAGGAAAAATAAGCAAAGTGTGCATGAAAGTTCTGGGCTCTCTGCTGGTGCTAGGAAATCCTTCAGATTTTGTGACAAAACTGTACTGCAAACAACACAGAAAAAATGCGCAAAAAACGCATAGTGTACTCATGGCTTTATAGTCACACTCAGAAAACCCACACTAAAATGGAAATCAAGCTACTTCCAAAAAGTGCCAGACAAAATGTTCATAAAATCCACTGCATCTCATTCACATAACTAGGCAGTCAGAGCTTTGGGGGTGAAGTTTATGTAAATGATGTTCCAGTAATTTGGGAGAGATTCTGTGTCGACTTGTTTAAATATGCGATATGAAATTATTAATAAGTATGGTCTTGTAGAGTTTTGTCAACCCTCTTTCAAGCATCTTTTATAAAATTGAAGCTACCTGCAAGAGTATGTTGATTCAGGTTGATTAACACTGGCCTAGATGTAGGTAATGCACACATGTGTGCCGCCCCATGCCAGCAGCCGGCGCTGCTCGGGTCCGGGCCTACAGGGGTGGTGGCTCGAGGGTCTTCGGACCCGGGGGTCTCGTGGACATGCCGAATAAATGGGGGGACGTATATGTACGGGCTGGGCCGTATTAAGTTCGTGACGCCACCCACAGTGTGTGGTGAGGTGGGACACCACCGCTGCTGTTACGGGGCACCTGGGGGAGATGTTGTGCAGCAAGTTGTTAACCTCTCCGTGGGTAGGTATGGTGGCCCCGGGACCCGGTTGGCGTGTGCAGGGGATGGCGACCGCAGGGGGTGCTGTTGTACTCACTGCTAGTAAAACACACAAGTCTCTGGTAAACCAAGGTGATGGTGGCCGGTACCATGGCCGGTTGTGTTCTGGTCCCCCATCCGGCTGGTGGTCTCTATCCTTTTCCTGCACTGCTTTGTAAAAGATGGACTTTCCTAGTGTGAAACTCATGAGTCCGCTCCTGGCTGGAAGTGGCCTAAGGAGCTGTCCCCGCAGACGCTGGCCCGTGGGATCTATGGGCCCTGGCGGTGACCTCTTATCCCTAATCGGAGGGCTGTTGTCTTCTATGAGGGACTTTGGGTGGGACAGGACCTCTAGTCCTGGCCTCAATCGGTTAATTAACCAGCTCCAGTTGGTTCTGGTCCTGGCTTCAGGGTCCGAGTACCCCCCTTTGTGCTCCGGTTTCCGGGTCGGTTCCCCGTGTTGGTACCGGCGGGCTACAACCCTGTTTCAGTCCACCTCGGTTCCAGCGAGCCGTCTTCCCATCTCCTGCTGATGGAGACCACCGTCTGCCTCCTAGCCAGTAGCATCAGGGCTCCTACCCTGGCACCGTTCAACTTGGACTTCACTGCTGGAGCTACCCTTAGCTCCAGCCCACACTCCTCTCCAAACTGAACTCTAAAGCTCATCTCCTGCTTTTCCTGCCCTGGGCTGTCTAGACCCCTGGATGGGCGTGTCCCAACCACCTGGTCATGCCCACTGGTGTGTCTATCTTTTTCTAAGGGGGTGACTAGGGTTTCTAGGTTGGCTGTGTGTTTCCTAGTGAGGGAAGGTGTTATGCAGGGGCCTAACTGTGACTACCTGGTTTTGCCAGGGCATCACGCATGCTTATATGTATGTGTATCCGTGAAGAAAAAAAAACTTGTGGGTAGGGCCATTTTCTGTATCAATTTTATGAACTTTAAGGGTTTTCCATTGGATTTCATAAGATAAAACTAAACATACATTTTGTAATATGAGGGGTTATTACTAGGGATGAGCGAATGTATTCGCCACCATTCGGTATCCGACGGATAACAGGCTATTCGCACCATTCGGTATCGGACGGATAAATGTACATCCGCTCCGATACTTTCAGTTTCATCTCTGACTTCCAGGGAGAGAGAGAAAGAGAGAGAGACTTTCATTCCCGTAGACTTACATTTGACGTCGAATATTCACGGATGGTCGAATAGCGGTGACGTATTTGCCGGATACACAGCGTAGCGAATATTAGGGGATTCGCTCATCCCTAGTTATTACATAACTTCTGTTATGGGCAATTTACTTACAGTTTTATGAAACCTATATCTCAACCGCTGATATCAGGAATCCTCAATAAATGTAATAAATGGAATTAATAATAATAATTTTATTTCTATAGCGCCAACATATTCCTCAGCACTTTACAATTCACAGGGGACATGTACAGACAAGTGTTAGGTTTCCGTAGATGTAGACAAGGTTGGACACTTCCCAGTATGTAGAGGGTTCGGAATCAAGAAGGTAGGAATGACAGAGAGCCAGTGGGTTATCTAGAGACACGGACCTGGTGAGGAGTCAGTTCTGCATGAAGGTTCATGGAATAAAGACATGGCATGGATTCAGGGCTGGTATAGGAACCTGGAAGTATCCTCGTAAGGTCTGGAGCTCACCTCAATGGGCTTCAAGAGTCGAGTGACTAGAGAGCCGTCAGGGCAGAGAATTGGACAGCAGAGAAAACGGCGGATGAAAGAAGGCACAGTTGCCCGGCACCTTACGAAAAGGTTGAGAGAGAGAGAGAGAGAGAGTGAGAGTACTCTAAAGGAGTGAGGTCATGTCTGTCATAATGGTGAGAAGGAAAATAAACTGTTTAAGTTATGGTTCCCAAAAAAACTCCTGTGTCTAGGGTTTCACTACTGTGTCTACAACAGGGACTGGCTGCGAGGTGATGGATACCACCCTGAAGAGAACAGTAAGTGCCATGCACCCCGCCTGAAGTTATCCACATGCATAGAATTTTTGTGGTGTAGGAGTGTGGAACCCCCATTCTTTCCTACAAGTGGCACTGCGAGAAAGGTTGTTCACTGAGCAACCAATTAAGATGGGCTGCGGGGATGACACCTAAGATGCAAAGGTTACTGACCATTCAAACAAAGATGGCAGGACATGGCCTTGGATCGGCAATAAGACCCACCCATTGTGGGTGGTACAAATGGAAAGAGCAAGAAGATTTACCCCATATGCTTGAACGCCGATGGGGATTAGAAGGTGCCCCCTGTGAAGTAGAGTGCACCCTCGATGGGTGTATCAGAGAGCAAGAGCCCGCCCTTTCCAAGAATCTGATAGGGAACAGGCAGCAGCTCTGAAGAAATTGGAGGAGGAACTGGAAGAGGCGTAGAGGGTGTGGTTCAGAAAATGGAGACTTCCCCAAGACCGTAGTCTGACACCATTTTGGTTCCTTTATCCTAAAACGCGCAAGCATAACAATCTACCATAGAAAACAAATGACCTAGCAGGCCTGTGAGGCCCCAGGTATGCGTTCTAGGGTTAAGTTACAAGAGATTGACGCAGACTGGACCGAAAAGCCTTTCCTCGCCTGACACGGGCAATGATATGGGTTACGTACCCATAGTGATCACGGCTGTCGAGGCTGGCAGGACTGGGTCTCCCAGCTGACTGTGAAGTCCAAGGAAGGGTAACCTGGGGGCCTGTGGGTCTGGAAAAGAAGCCCCGAAGGTTGGGACCATTGACAGCAACTGGCGGGGGAGGCAGCACTGCCACCCAAAGTGGCGACCGCAACGACGGCTCCTTGACTGGTCCTTAGACAAGGGGAGCGGACCGGCAATTGCCGGCGGCTCGTCCAGAGCAGAATCCCAGAGCTCTGTAGACCACATCTGCTTCAGAGGTCCACCTGGAACTTAAACTACCATCACCCATGGCCACGGTGAGTGCACACTTTGAAAAATATGGCACTTAAAAAAAATCTGCAGAAGCACCCCACTGCCCAAACTTACAAAACAAAAATAGGATTGGCTTACAATGACAGATCTTTAAACTGAATGGAGATGGCTTTCATGAACCATAGTTTATTAGAAACATGTATTGCTAGGCCTAAGCATAGATTTCATATATCTCTGCTAACCTTTTATATAAAAGCGAGGTTATTGGCCCCTTGATACTAAAGACCCATCTATGACTTACATCTTTACACTTACTGTAGCTGTACCACCACTCTAGCTTAACATTTTTTACAATGTCTTCAATTAAAAGAAATAAAAGATGAGTGACTTCTCTATTGATTTTGCGAAATTGCTCCAAATGAAACCTGGAAAATCAATTCTATCATCTCCAACAAAAATATGACTGAAGAAATAAGCAATGATAAAAAAAACACAAAACACATGCCAATCTATAGATGATGCCCAGTTAGATGAGTTTGTGAAAATGTCTCTCTTAATTTAGGTGATTTAATTTTTACAATTCTGGCCATTTTTTTCTTGCTAGATTTCAGTTAAAATTACAATTTACAGGACTCAGCAATCATAGCACAATTTAAAACACATAGAAGCGGACAAGACTACACTTACATTTTAAGAATCAATAGTTTACAAAATGACTGCCATTTTCCCTTTAAATTGCTTGCTTATGATACACTAGAACACTTCAATCACCATTCAAGAAGCTATTCCAAAACTGCTTACATGGAATCATTAATCTTTCCGCGCGTAAGCCGTGTAATTATATCACTAGTGCTGTTTAATAACAGAGATCACTCTTTTCAAGCCAGAAAATGCACTAAATAGACCTATTACGGTATTATTACACTAGTGGCAGCAGCTATGTGTCTGTTTAAAGGAGATATCCACTTACATTTTCTTAATTCATACGGCTCAGGTTGAGAGAAAAAAATGGTTGATAAATAATTGTTGTTATTGTTTCTGATGTTTTCTAGTTGAAGATCGGCTGTGCAATGCTCCGCATCAAGTTCACACATTAACTGTTCTTTTTAACGATATTTGTAACTGGTTTCTGCTGCTGCTTGCCTGTCACTACTTATTGTGGTAAAGGAACAAGTAAAATAAGTTGTGTAAATTTGTGACATGACATTATTACATCATGTGTGTATTTGTACGGTCACCAGATTAAAAGGGAAACTGTTGACACGCCCGCATTGGGGCCTGGGGTGACTTGTTACAGGGCAGCGGTTCTGCTCTGGGGCGCCCGGTTCCGTGACCCCGGCGGTGTTGTTTAAGACATAAAGGGGAATAGGAAGGGGATGATGACAGTTTATTCGTGACGCCACCTGTGCTATGTGGCAAGTTAAGTGCCGCCGCTGCGGGATAGGGCTACCTGGGGCAGATGGTGACGCAGCTTAGCTGGTGCAGCTCCCCACAGGTAGAGCTAGGCCCCATGGCGGATGGGGGTGGTAGTAGTCTATGATGGTGGACGCAGGCGAATAACGGAGCGACACAGGGATACAATCTCAAGGTTTTTACTCACTGTAGCAAGTTCCAAGGTAACACGATATGCCAGTGACCGCCTCTGGAGTGCTGGGGCTTTACAGTGATAGTCTCCAGCTGATCCCGGGTAGTTCGAAGGTCGAATCCGGTACACCTTTCTTAAGTGTACCTTCCCTGGTCGTCTTCCTGCGCTTGCTTTGCCCTCCTGCCTAGCTCCCTCACTCACTGAACCCTGTGCCAGTGCCTGTGGACCCTGTTGGGTGGCGTGAAGCTCTATCCCTTGGTCCTTTTGGGTCACCTTCCAGCGAATTTGTGTGCGTATCTGGCTTCGGTGCTTGTTGTCACCTCAGCTGCTGGTTTTACTAGTGGAGTACATAGGTTCTTCTCCTCTAGCCTAGGGACCAGAGCCCAAGTTGCGACCAAGTCCTTCCACCTGTAGATTATATGTGGAACAAGGCCACAGAAGGTTAACTTCCGTGGTCTCTAGGACCCCTTCTGCCTGTGCCCGGGCCGAGCGGTTCCAGCTCCAGGCCTTGGGTCTTTGCTCCTCCATTCTCCTCTCCTTTCCTTTCTCTCTCCACACTGTGTTCCCACTTGTATTACTGTGTTCCCTCTTCTAAGACTCCACACCCACAGCCTGGCATCGGGTATAATCACGCCCTTGCCACGTCTGATGAGGTGTTTCTGAGCCTGGGTGTTGTGCTTTTATGTGACACGGTGATGACCTTCTCCTTTCCCAGGATGGAATACCACACCTCTGGATGAGGTGCAGTACCTCTGTGGCGACTGAAATCTCAGTGGTGCCACACTGTCAGGTCCCCTATGCACCCAGAAGCACGAGTAGTTCTGGGTGCATATTGCTAATCCCTGCCTAACTGTCTCTGTATACACTAGTATAGATAAAGAGAACTTTAGAAAAAGTATTTCTAAAAATCCTTTATGAGATGCAAATGAGCGCAGGGAGTAGTCGCAAGGGCATTATTTTCCCCAACTAGTCTGCCCTCTTAGGCCCCCTTCACATGTCCTTGAAACACGTGCATGTTTGGTCCGTTTCCGTATGTACCAGAGACACGGACACACATACTCCAATGTTATTCAATGTTTGGACTTACACGTGCGTTTTTCCATTAGGTCCGTGTGTCCGTGTGCGTGATACGTATGTGTATCCGTATTGCACGGATGCATGTCCGTTTTCTGCACGGAACACGCACCCAATGAAAGTCTATGGGTCCGTGAGCACACGTACGTGACACAGATGCATCTCCGTATGGTCCGTGTACGTTGTGTGCTTTTTTGAAGCGATGTCGGTCATTCTTTTTTTTCTGTGTATGTCAGTGAATCTCCCTCAGTCCGTCGGTCGGTCTCTCTCTGTCTGTCGGTCGGTCTCTCTCTCTGTCTGTCCCTCTCTGTCTGTCGGTCAGTCTCCCCCCTCTCTCATACTCACCATTCCCCGATCACTGCCGCAGCACTGCACAGCTGTTAAAAAAACTCCGGCGGCTTTTACTATTTTGAAAAAGCTGGCCACTCATTAATCAATCTCGTATTCCCTACTTTCCCCGCCCACCGGCGCCTATGATTGGTTGCAGTGAGACACGCCCCGACGCTGAGTGACAGCTGTCTCACTGAAACCAATCACAGCCACCGGTGGGCGTATCTATATCGAGCCGTAAAAAAAAAAAAAATTAATAAAAAACGACGTGCGGTTCCCCCAATTTTGATACCAGCCAGCGTAAAGCCAAATGGCTGAAGGCTGGTATTCTCAGGATGGGCAGCTCCACGTTATGGGGAGCTTCCCAGCCTAACAATATCAGCCAGCAGCCGCCCAGAATGGCCGCATCCATTGTGACAATCCCGGGACTGTACCCGACTCATACCGATGTGCCCTGGTGCGTTTGCAATCGGGGTAATAAGGAGTTAATGGCAGCAGCCCATAGCTGCCACTAAGTCCAAGATTAATCATGACAGGCGTCTCACCGAGAAACCTTCCATGATTAACCTGTAAGTTAAAGAAAATAAGCACACACAACGAAAAATCCTTTATTTGAAATAATACACAAAAAAACCCAACCTCGTTCACCACTTTATTAAGCCCCGAAAATCCCTCCAGCTCCGGCGTAATCCACAGAGGTCCCGCGATGCTCTCAGCTCTGCTACATGAATGTGATAGGAGCTGAAGTAGAACACCGCCGCTCCTAACAGCTCCACGCAGCAACTGAGGTGAGCCGTGCGATCAGCTGTGCTGTCACTGAGGTTACTCGCGGCCACCACTGGATCCTCCTACTGTGACAGCAAGTCGCCCGAGTGACAGCAATGAAGTCACATGTGAGTTGCTGTCTCGGGTAGAGGATCCAGCTGGCCGCGGGTAGCCTGAGTGACAGCAGCGCTAATCGCGCTGCTCACTTCAGTCACTCTGAGGATTAGTGGTCACCGGTGAGTCCTTCACGGGTGACCGCTAATCAGGACGCGACACAGACAGAGCTGCGGGATGACAATGAAGTCGGGTGAAGTTCACCCGAGTTCATTCATATCGCGCATCGCTGTCTGCTGTCAGCCAGCATGTAGCAACGTCATTGTGCATCACACACGGACATTCCACATGGGCAACACACAGACATGTCACTTACGTGTATCACGCACGCACAGACATTCCACACGCACAAACGGCTAGTATACGCCATTCACACGGATGCCACACGTACCATAAAAACGGAACACAGACCCTAAAAACGGAATGTAACACACGTGCGTGTTTTCCACGGACGTGTGAAGGGGGCCTTAGCATGTTAGCATGCCCCTGTGGGCCTGCTAACATGCTATTCCATGCCCAGTGTCATCAGCATGGCCGTGCATACCTGTCCGTTGTCACTGCCTCCAACGCCGGATTTAGGCTCAGTGTAAAATGATCAGAATTCCCGTCACTATCGGTCATGCGCACTAGACCTCTCTGAAGCCGGAATGCATACACTCGGCTTCATAATGCGTATCACCGTAAGTGCTGAGAATACTGATGATGCGCACTGAGCCTAAACCTGGCATTGGAGGCAGTGACAATGGACAGGTACATGTGTCCATGCCGATGGCGCTGGGCATTGACTACCATGTTAGCATGCTAAGATGGCAGACTACTCTTTCTTGTCTGGTGCAGGACTCAACCCCCCATGGTTCTGGGATCCTAACTTTTGGTTTTGCTCCATCAGCATGCAAATCCTAGTCACACCTCACACCACACCCTGTCAGGCACACCACTAGGTGGTTTAGCTGGAACAGGGCCACCAGCCTAGGGGGTCAGGCAGACTGGTGGGAGGGGCAGAGTCAGAAGAGTGGTAGCCCTCAGAGAGTGAGGAGCTAGGGGGAGTTGGAGCTCCCTGGGAGAATTTGGCTAGGTTGCAGACGGTGGTCTGGGACTGAAGGAGTCGGAGACCCGGTCGCAGGGTATTGGAGAAGGTGTCAGGCTTAGTTTTGGGGAACGGTTGGCACCGGAGTACCTAGTAACCGAACCGGTACCGAACACGGCAGGGTACTGGACCCTAGATCAGGGAGTAGCTTCACGCTACCTGAGAATTAACCTGTGGAGGATAGTTTCTTTATGAACTTTCACCAAGAGCTCAGAGATCGAAGGCATTAACACAACGAGGGGGATAGGGCTTTCCAGCTTATGCGGCCTACAGAAATCTCAAGTGTCAGCCATCGAGAACATAGCTCCACTATTTTAATATAGGGAGCGGGACCCTGACAGTTTATGCGGCCCACTGAAATCCCAAGTGTCAGCCATCGAGAGCACAGCCTCCCTACTTAACAGTGAGGAGCGGAACCCCAACAGCTTCAAGCATAGGGGTAACTCAGAACATCTAAACTACAGTGCATGGAGGCAAGGTACAGATCATCAGCAATACCAAAGGGAGCAGGACTCAACCCCCATGGTTCTGGGATCCTAACTTTTGGTATTGCTCCATCAGCATGCAAATCCCAGTCACGCCTCACACCACACCCTGTCAGGCACACCAGTCTAGCTGGAACAGGGCCACCGGCCTAGGGGTCAGGCAGACTGGTAGGAGGGGCAGAGTCAGAAGAGTGGTAGCCCTCAGAGAGTGAGGAGCTAGAGGGAGTTGGAGCTCCCTGAGGCAAGGTCAGATCATCAGCAAAACCAAAGGGAGTGGACTCCCGGACGAGCTCTCCTTAAGTGGTAGCGGCACCCAGAGACCTTTGTGTCAGATTCTGCTTTGGGGTCGCATCACTACTAACACTGCCTGAGTGAGTACACTGTCCTCCCCTGCTTCCAATCTGCACCACGCTCCCCTACACTTCCATCATCCAGAGTCCCAGGACCTCCCCTACCCGTGGAGGGAACGTCATCTGGCTGCCCCACTCCATCTTCCCCCGGGTACTCCCATCTGCAGCAGCGGTACTGCCCTTACCGCACACCACAGGTGGCGTCACGATCTCTTATCCCCTGTAAATACCCCCTTTGCATTTGAAGTGGCCGCAAGCCCCCGGGTACGGAGACCCTCGAGCCACAGCAAACCCCGGATCCAAGCGGTTCGACCGCTGCAGCAGCGACACACATACTTTTTCTAAAGATCTCTTTATCTATGCCAGTATATGCTGGGACAGTTAGGTAGGGATTAGAAATGTGCACACAGAACTGTTTATGGTTCTGGGTGTATAGGGGGACATGACAGTTTTCCTTTAATTTTAAATAAAGTCTAAGGCTTTTTGGTGCTGTTTTCTCCAAGAAAAAAAATGGTCTGTAACCATGGCCGTATTTGGCATTCATGCTGCCCTAGATAGCTCAGATGGAAAGTCAGAATATTGGTAAATCAGATAAAAATTGCCCATACCCTTTAGATCACGGTTCTCAAACTCAGCTGGGTATGTGGGCTGCACATAGGAAAAAAAAATATTTGGGAGGCTGGATTCTTTACTGGGCAAAGTGACATTTTTAGTAATGCTTATCATATATTTTTTCTATACACCTTTGGATCACTTTTTTTTTTTAATGGCATTCATCGGTTGGGTTATGCTATGGTTTTATAGCATGAATCATTACGAATGTTGCGATAACATGCATTGTTTTGTTTATTTTAGGTGACATATGTGCTCATCCTTGTCCCCATTCTTTAGAAAGGTGCCCATCCTTGTCCCCATCCTGTAGTAATATGCCCATCCTTGTCCCTATCCTGTAGTAATATGCCCATCCTTGTCCCTATCCTGTAGTAATGTGTCCATCTTTGTCTCCATCCTGTAGTAATGTACCCATCCTTGTCCTAATCCTGTAGTAATGTGCCCATCCTTGTCCGTATATTGTAGTAATGTCCTCATCCTGTAGTAATGTGCCCATCCTTGTCCCCATCCTGTAGTAATGTGCTCAATCCTTGTCCCCATCTTCTCGGAATCTGCTCATTCTATCTCCCCATCCTGTAGTAATGTGCCTATCTTGGCCCCATCCTGTAGTAATCTGTCCATCCTGGTCCTCATCCTGTAGTAATGTGCCCATCCTTGTTCTCATCCTGTAGTAATGAACATCCTTGTTCAAATCTCGTAGTAATTTGCTCCATCCTTGTCCTCATCTTCAAGTAATGTACCCATCCTGGTCTCCTTGTAGTAATGTGCCCATCATTGTCCTCTGCAGTAATTTCCCCTTATAAGCCATTCTTCACATACTCATAAAGAAAAAAAAATAATATTTTTCTCACCTGTCCTCCATTCCCTCGTTGTTCACTTCTCTGCTTCTTGCGGCCTGCAGGTCCTTGGTCCCATTGACAATCGTGGCCGGTGTCAGGGGCCACAGCAGTAGTCAGTGCTTGATTTCATTATGACTGAATGAACTGCTGGCGCCATGCTGAGCTCTCTGCAGCCCTAAACAAAGGGCAGCCACTGGCCAATCAGAGGCCAGCAGGTGACATCATATGTCTATGTCAGCTGCTGGCCTGAGATTTGCCGGAGGCTGCCTTAGGTATAGTTCTGCAGATAGCTCTGAGGGGTGCCAGCAGTTCCATTAAATGAACTAAACCGCTGACTACTGCTGCGGCCCCCGGCATCGGCTACAGTCATCACTGGGCCTGTGGGCCACAAGAAGAAGCCTGAGGGGTTGCAAGCTGCGTGTTTCATACCCCTGCTTTAGATAGTAATTAAGGTTGTACACTAGACTAAGGCGGGCTTTGCACACTACGACATCAGAGGTGCGATGTCGGTGGGGTCAAATTGAAAATGACGTACATCCGGCATCGCATGCGACATCGTAGTGTGTAAAGGTTCGATGGTACGATTAACGAGCGCAAAAGCGTCGTAATCGTATCATCGGTGCAGCGTCGGCGTAATCCAGAATTACGCTGACGCAACGGTCCGATATAGTTCCTCGCTACTGCGGCAGCACACATCGCTGTGTGTGAAGTCGCAGGAGCGAGGAACATCTCCTACCGACGTCACCGCGGCTTCCGTAGGATATGCGGAAGGAAGGAGGTTGGTGGAATGTTTACATCCCGCTCATCTCCGCCCCTCCACTCCTATTGGCCGCCTGCCTTGTGACGTCGCTGTGACGCCGCACGACCCGCCCCCTTAATAAGGAGGCGGGTCGCCGGCCAGAGCGACGTCCCAGGACAGGCGAGTCCATGTGAAGCTGCCGTAGCGATAATGTTCGCTACGGCAGCTATCACAAGGATATCGCAGCTGCGACGGGGGCGGGGACTATCGCGCTCGGCATCGCAGCATCGGCTTGCGATGTCGCAGCGTGCAAAGTACCCCTAATTTTGGCTGCACCAACCAATATCAACCAGTTTGTCTCACAGCCTAAGGTTACGTTCACACGTGTGTGCTACAATATGAGAGAAAATAACTAATTTTCTGTCAGGTGTCACACTAGTTATACCATAGTTGCGCCTGTGAGGTGAGATTTGTTACAGGCCAATAAAAAAAACTTTGTTTTCAGTCAAGCAACAGAGTGCCATTGATCTTACTATAACTGGTGGGTAAAACTGGAAGACAGAGGAGCGCAAATAGGGTCTTATCCAGGTGAGACAATAATGGTGAGACATAGAAAATGCTGATCTTGCTGGGTTGTGTAGTTCACAACCACCTGTATTCGTATAAATATCACCGATTCTGCTGCCTCATGTAGATGTAAAGTGAAGAGGTGATGAAAAGGTTAATACCGCGCTGTTGTGTATAGAAAAGGAAATCCATAATACCTCTTTTGTGATTTTATTATGTAATGCGTTTTGGAGACTCCATCTCCTTCATCAAACAAAATTACAAAGAATTCGCCTGATGAAGGAGATTGAATCTTTGAAACGTGTTACACAATACAATCACCATTGAGGTATTGGATTGCCTTTTCTTTTCACAACGGCGTGGAATTAACCCTTTCCTCATCTCTTCACAATATGGATCTTACTATCTGGTTCATGATTTTAACAGAAGCGTGAACTCTATTCCATAGGACATAGTGTTGCAGCCTTGATGCAAGTGTGTGACGCCCCTGACCCTATCAGGGTGTCAAAGAGAACTGCACTCCTTTCTCTTATGGTGCAGAACTCACCCTCCATGATTCTGGGACCCTAACTCTGATATTGTTCCCATCAGCACTCAAATCCTAACCACACCTCACACCACACCCTGTCAGGCACACCAGTGGGTGGTCTAGCTGGAAAAGGGCCACCCGCCTAGGGGTCAGGGAGACTTTAGGGAGGAAGTCAGTTCAGCAGTAGCTCCCAAAAAGTGAGGAGCTAGGAGTAGCAGCTCCCTGGAGTTTAGAGTAGCCCTCAGAGAGTGAGGAGCTGAGGGAGTTGGAGTTCCCTGGGAGATTTTGGTTGGGTCGCAGACTGTGGTCTGGGACCGGAGGAGTCAGAGACCCGGTCGCAGGGTATTGGTGAAGGGTGCCCAGACTTAGTTTTGGAAAACGGTCGGCACCGGAAAGTCCAGTAACCGGACCAGAACCAAGCACGGCAGGGTACAGGACCCTAGATCAGGGAGTAGCGTCATGCAACCTGATAATTCACCTGTGGAGAATAGTCTCTTTATGAACTTTCCCCAAGAGCTCAGAGATCAAAGACACCAGCACAACGAGGGGGATAGGACTTTCCAGCTTATGCGGCCTACAGAAATCTCAAGTGTCAGCCATCGAGAGCATAGCTCCACGATTTTAATATAGGGAGCGGACCCTGACAGCTTCAGGCCGAAGGGTCACTTAGGAACTTCTACAATTGTGCATGGAGGCAGACTCCGGACCACTAAGCAATACCAGCGAGGACGGATTCCCGGACGAGCTCCCCAGAGTGGCAGCGGCACCCAGAGACTTGGTTTACTTCTGTCTCAGAGTCTGCTTAATGGTTGCACCAACATCCACACAGTCTGGGTGAGTACACTGCTCTCCCTGCATCCTGCCTGCCCACACAGCCCGCACCACGTTATCCTCAACCTATTCTCTAGAGTCCCGGGGTCTCCCCTACCCGTGGAGGGAACATCATCTGGCTGCACTGCTCCATCTCCTCCGGGTACTCCCATCGGCAGCGGCGGTACTCCCCTTACCGCAAACCACGGGTGGCGTCATGAACTCTCCCTTGTAAATAGTTTCCCCCCATTTTATTCGAGTGGCTGCTTAGCCCCGGGTCCGGGGACCCTCAAGCTACAGCAAAACCCCTGGATCTGAGCAGTCCGACTGCTGCAGGGGTGGCACAAGTGCTGCCAAGATGGCACTGTGTGGCGCCCCTGACCTGGTCAGGCACCACTGAGTACTGCACCCATGCTGGGGACAGTACAATACAGGTAATCCAGAAGGCTGACAGGGGTGTGGTACACAGGCGCATAGTAATCAGCTCTCACACATGTACCCATGAGAGGACCCCTGGGGATCCCAGGAGGGGGAAAAGCCTTGACCTTCACTGGAATAGTGGAGGGGGCCAAAAGCCTCCATCTCCTCTCAAGGGGTGTGGTAAGAGAGTCTGGTTGCTAGGTGGCGTAGGCAAGAACAGGAGAGGAGGGGCAGTGAGTCAGTTAGAGCAGAACTCCATAGGGCTCAGTGAGGAGCAGACCTGTGGGGCTGTTGCTGTCTAACAGCGCCCGCGCAGTGGCTACTGACGGGGGAGAACGGTCAACTAGGAGTGCTACCCGAAATCCATCTTCAGCTAAAGAGAGAGCGCGGAGTGGGAAGTAAGGAGACTGCTAGAGAGTACCAGGCCCAAACGGGCGGCAGATCCCGAAGCGGAGATAGATCCAGCTTTCTTTTGCTAAACCTGCCGGTGTGGGACTCTCAAAGCCCACGCCACAACACCACAAAAGCCGCAGCCACGTAGCCACAGTTAGGGCCCATAGCTCACAGGAGGCAAGAAGCTGGAGTGATCTGGCCCAGGCAACAAGCACACGGCAAACGAAGGGGAGTGAGGCTTCAGCAACTTCCCTGGGTGACCCCCATAGGGACTCAAAGTCGGGGTCACCCCAAACCACCAAGGGCTAAGGAAGGCGAGTTAGTAGTCACCCTCACAAGTCAGCCTGAAGGACACCTGGTTCCCGCCTGGTTCATCCCAGCTACGCCCGGGTTACTCACCCTGCCACCTGAAGTGAGTAAAAACCCTGAAAGACATTCTGCCTGTGTGGAGTTATTCTGCGCCTTGTGGTACTACGCACCTACACCGGGCCCTGGGGCTTGCCTCACTCTCAGGAGGCTATTCCAACTAACTGCACACACCATCAGCCCCAGGCGACCCTCAACCTGCAGTGGCGGTCCCTACTGGCCGCAATACTGAGAGTGGCGTCACGACAAGAAGAAGATCTCCTACCTGTGACCAGATCCAGCTACGTGGAGTCCCTGAAGGTAATGCACCGACACAACACCTGTGGGGCTTCACATCTGGCGTCACGAACAGGATAAGGACTAGACCTGTTGAGACAGGTGACCATGTGCCTGGGCGGTCCGCTTGAAAAATTGGAAGCGCCGCCATATTGCCACCATGAAAAGCGCGCTGAAAAACAACAGCAGCCCGCGCTGGAAGACGTTACCGCCCACGAAGAGGTGTGGCTACCCAGAGATCCCCTGCAGAGTTCTGACCTCGCTTGTGAAGAGAGCGGAAGCGTCCAGAGACGGCGGAGCAGAGAAGAAGCCAGCAGCTTGCTAGAGAAAATGGCGTCTGAGTGCAGAGACCCAGAGCCAGGCTCCGCTGCCTGGTGGTGTCGGGAGCTCGCCGAGTTCTGCGATCAACTGGAAGCCAGGGTCGGAAGGCTGATCAGAGAGGGACGCGAGGAGTTTCTATGGATGACCGCGGCGGTTCGGGCCTACGAGGAGAGAGACGCGCACCGAGTGCCAGACCGGGCGGTGACGACTCAGACCCCGAAGCTGCTACCGATGGGTGAGTCCAGTGTTGCCCCTGCCGGCCCGGATGCCCCGACCCCTGCTGCCACGCCCGCGGTCCCTGAAGAGGCGCCCGGTGTGGCGACGCTGAGCCAGGCCGCAGCCATGCCAGGTGCGGCCCGCCAAGCCCAGCCCGCCGCAGCGATGCCCTGCTCGGCCCGCAAAGAACCGGCTGCCACCGCGACCCTCATCCGCGCCGCAGGCGTAACGCTGACCCAGGCCGCCGCCCTGCTAGGCCCGGCCCGCCAAGACCCCACCGCCGCAGCAACGCTCGTCCGCGCCGCAAGTGAGGTGCTGAACCAGGCCGCAGCCCCGCCAGGTGCGGCCCGCCAAGCCCAGACTGCTGCAGCGACGTCCAGCCCAGCCTGCACAGAGCCCCCTGCAACAGCGACGCTGATCCAGGCCGCCGCCATGCCAGGCGCGGCCCGCCAAGACCAGGCCGCCGCCATGCCAGGCGCGGCCCGCCAAGACCAGGCCGCCGCCATGCCGGGCGCGGCCCGCAAAGGAAAGATTGCCTCATCATTTCCCCCGGCCTGCAAGGCCAGAGCAGATACCGCTCCCCGGTCTGAGGAAGTCCCTACTAGGAAATCCCTGATAGGTGAAGACTCCGCATACTGGCAGCTGAAGGCTGACCTGGAGGCCAAG
This sequence comes from Anomaloglossus baeobatrachus, assembly GCF_048569485.1. Lineage (NCBI taxonomy): Eukaryota > Metazoa > Chordata > Amphibia > Anura > Aromobatidae > Anomaloglossus > Anomaloglossus baeobatrachus. Next base: position 150,499,730 of record NC_134354.1, read on the forward strand.
TTCCCACAGGAGATGGTGGACAGATACATGCTCCCTCCGCACACCCCCAAGAGGATTCCAGCAACCCCTGCAGCAACCACGCCAAAGAGTCCCCTGCCTGAGCCTGCTGAAGAAAGCCCATCCCCAGCACTGCCACCAAAGGAGTGCCAAGAAGAACTAAGGGGGAGAGGAGGCCAGGAAGCTGAGGAGCTGACTCTGGAGCCACCAGCAGTGGATCTATACTCAGAGCCGGAGATGTTGCCCTATTCCCGTTGGGATGAGGAAGACCTGACACCGTCCGCTGACGAAGATCTGCCTAAAAGTCTCACCTGGGAGCTTGCAAGCTGTACCACGCAGAGTTCAGGCCGCAGGACAAGGCGTCGCAACAGAACAACGCTGTCCCCTGCACCGCCATCCCCAGAGCAGAGAGAAGTCACGGCCAGAGATCTACAGGAGAAAAGGTTCCTGAGAAGAGCCAAAGCCCAGGCCAGAGGACCCCTTTGCAGAGGAGTTGTGGAGGACTTTAACTTGAAAAGCGGATACGGCTTTATTGTGGCACCGGGTATGAAAGAGGGCATTTTCGTTAATAGGAGGGATGTGAGAGCCCACTTGCCCAGAGGACACCCTGGCAGAAACTTAAAAATGGGAGACACAGTGCAGTTCACCATGCACCAAGGAGAAAGAGGATGGTATGCCTTAGATGTAGCACCATGTCCCAAAGAAGAAAGAAAAGATAGAGATAAAGAAACAGATGCAGCAAAGGAAACAGATGAAGATCAAGAAAGAAAAGACAAGGAACCTACAGATGAGACTACCTCAGACGACGACAAAGAGCAAGAAAGCAGCAGGTGCCGCAGCCCAACAGGCCAAAGCCCTGGTATGGAGGAGTAAAGGAAAGTAAGAAGTTCAGCAGTTAGAAAGTTAAAGTTTTGAAAAGTTTGTTTTGCAACGTTTACGTTTAAGCATGTGCCCACAAAAACTATTGTGAGAAAACCATAAACCTTAAGGCTATGAACTGGCTATAGCCACAAACTCTCGCAGTGTAAATAGTTACACCAAAAGGGCACCACCACCACCGGAGTCAGCCTGTTTAGGGGCTTGGCTCGTCTGCAACCAGGAGGAGCCCGTCCGTATATAGGGCCTTGGCTCACCTGCAACCAGAGAGCATGCCTGTTTATGGGGCCTGGCTCTCCACCACAAAGAGGGTACCTGGTCAGCACCAACTGTGGAGGCCGCCTCTGCATCCTGCCAGAAGAGGCTGAAGGCGCGGATCCACCAGGCCAGGTATACCCTGAAACCACCAGCCCATGAAAGCCGCCTCTACATCCTGCCAGAAGTGGCTGAAGCCGCGGCCAACGTGAAAGGGTTTTGGGTGGGTTAACGGACTTGTGGGTGGAGGGTGGTGATGTATGGTACCTGGTGCTTTTAAAAAATGTTTTACATGTTTTAATGTTTTATGCATTTTAAAATGTTGTCTTGCAGCCCGAGGACGTGCTGGTGATAACTAAGGGGGAATGTGGCGCCCCTGACCTGGTCAGGCACCACTGAGTACTGCACCCATGCTGGGGACAGTACAATACAGGTAATCCAGAAGGCTGACAGGGGTGTGGTACACAGGCGCATAGTAATCAGCTCTCACACATGTACCCATGAGAGGACCCCTGGGGATCCCAGGAGGGGGAAAAACCTTGACCTTCACTGGAATAGTGGAGGGGGCCAAAAGCCTCCATCTCCTCTCAAGGGGTGTGGTAAGAGAGTCTGGTTGCTAGGTGGCGTAGGCAAGAACAGGAGAGGAGGGGCAGTGAGTCAGTTAGAGCAGAACTCCATAGGGCTCAGTGAGGAGCAGACCTGTGGGGCTGTTGCTGTCTAACAGCGCCCGCGCAGTGGCTACTGACGGGGGAGAACGGTCAACTAGGAGTGCTACCCGAAATCCATCTTCAGCTAAAGAGAGAGCACGGAGTGGGAAGTAAGGAGACTGCTAGAGAGTACCAGGCCCAAACGGGCGGCAGATCCCGAAGCGGAGATAGATCCAGCTTTCTTTTGCTAAACCTGCCGGTGTGGGACTCTCAAAGCCCACGCCACAACACCACAAAAGCCGCAGCCACGTAGCCACAGTTAGGGCCCATAGCTCACAGGAGGCAAGAAGCTGGAGTGATCTGGCCCAGGCAACAAGCACACGGCAAACGAAGGGGAGTGAGGCTTCAGCAACTTCCCTGGGTGACCCCCATAGGGACTCAAAGTCGGGGTCACCCCAAACCACCAAGGGCTAAGGAAGGCGAGTTAGTAGTCACCCTCACAAGTCAGCCTGAAGGACACCTGGTTCCCGCCTGGTTCATCCCAGCTACGCCCGGGTTACTCACCCTGCCACCTGAAGTGAGTAAAAACCCTGAAAGACATTCTGCCTGTGTGGAGTTATTCTGCGCCTTGTGGTACTACGCACCTACACCGGGCCCTGGGGCTTGCCTCACTCTCAGGAGGCTATTCCAACTAACTGCACACACCATCAGCCCCAGGCGACCCTCAACCTGCAGTGGCGGTCCCTACTGGCCGCAATACTGAGAGTGGCGTCACGACAAGAAGAAGATCTCCTACCTGTGACCAGATCCAGCTACGTGGAGTCCCTGAAGGTAATGCACCGACACAACACCTGTGGGGCTTCACAACTGACCAGAAGAAAGGATGGGAGCAAACAAGATAGGAATTGCAGAGAGAGAGGCACTATGGGAAATTGCAGCTATAATGCATGAACAACAAATTATTACAATGGCCAGTAGATGAGAGGAAAGTACAACAAATACTGTACAGCCCAAATATCTATATAGAAGGAACGAATCAAGACATATCACAATAAATGTGTCCCTGAAATGTTTGGCATTTCATCCTACCATAAACTTGACATTGGAACACTCAAAAACAGAAATCAACTTCCTGGATACAACCATAAAAATTGAAAATGGCTCAATCCAGACATCGGTGTATCGGAAACCTATTGACCATCCCACATACCTCAGATGGGACAGCTTTCACCCCAAACACATTAAAAAGTCCATTGTCTACAGCCAGGTCCTCAGATATAATCGTATCTGTTCCAGCCCTGCAGACAGGGATGAACACTTAACCCATCTTAAAAAGACATTTCTAAACCAAGGCTACCACCCCACCTCCATAAATGATCAGATCATTAGAGCAACAAGGACCCCTAGAAGTGAACTGCTTCAATACAAACAAAAAAAAGAAAATAGTCGAGTACCTCTGGTGGTGACATACAACCCACAGCTTGAGGTACTGAGAAGAACGGCCTAGAAACTTCACCACATTCTACACAAGGATAACCGGTTAAAAACAATATTCAAAGATCCTCCATTGCTGTGCTACAGGCAACCTCCTAATTTAAGGAGCATCATGATCCGAAGTTCTATGCCTTCAGACACACCAAGAGGAACTTATCCTTGCAATGTAAAGAGCTGTAAAACCTGCACTCATGTAGAGACCAAAGACCGGATACAGATCCCTAACACACAGAAGGACTATAAAATTCCTGGGACATTCACATGCTCCTCTTCCAACATGGTGTACTTAATCCTGTGCACTATATGTCCTATTGGGGGCCTCTATGTTGGAGAAACAGGACAGAGACTGAGAGCAAGGATGAGATCTCACCGCCACACAATTACAGACAAAAAAATCCATTTACCTGTGGCCAAACATTTCTGTGCTTCAGGACACAACATAAACCAAATGAAAGTTGTCATATTAAAAGGCAACTTCAGATCACAGAGCCATCGCAGGGTCTGGGAATACAAATTTATTAAAATGTTTAACTCTATGGACACAGGACTCATCCTGTCAGGAGGATTTATGGCCCATTACAAAATCTGAGGAGTCTATTCCAGAGACTCACCAGACCTCTGATCTCACACCACTAATCAAAGCTAATTAAGGATTCACTTTCTAATCTCAGTGTTTGTTTATTTAAATGTCTTTTATTAGCCATACCTCTGCTCTGTTTGTGCATATATTTGTGTTTCTTCAGATATTTTGTCATACCATGCCTGATGAAGGGACCTGAGATGTCTCGAAATCTTGCTTTGTAACATCACTTTATTTTATTTTAGTTAGCCATTAAAAGGTATCACAAGATTATAATTTTGTTCCTCTCACTGAGAACATTCAATAATTTGAAATGTTTTTAAACTCCAAATGTGTCGCCCAGGGAATGGGGTACTCGGTCCCGGGCAGTACAGACAATTGGGGATGTCACTGTGGTGGCCGTTGCCCGGTCCCGTGCCCTGGGTGCTTTTTATAAAGGGAGTATTTACAGAAGAGATAAGAGTTAATGTTCATGTGACGCCACCTGCGGGTTGCGGTTATAATTGTGGAACCGCCGCCGCTGATGTGGGTACTCCCAGGGCTGGTGGTACTGGCAGCTTTGGTGGTAGGCCCTCCGCAGGTAGGGCTGAGCCTGGGAGATGTATGGAGTGAAAGTTTTGCACTTTATAATGAAGGAGACCACACCGGGGTTGTAATGAACAGTCCTTACTCACTTTTAACCCTTGGACGGCTGGCTCAGGTCCCTGTAATTTCAGAGCCAGTTTAATGACTCGGTTGCTTTGTCCCCAGTACTCTCAGTGTAATCTGGGTCCCCGTATCTTGAAGCGGTTTGGGGACCCCAACTGTCCCTGTTAGGTAGCAGTCTCCTTGTCTGTACGACTGGCAGTGTGGACCCTGTGGGGAGGTATGTGTCCGAACCCCGATCCTTGCTTTACTGCTGATGCCGTCGTATCTGTAGATCAGTGAGTCCCGTGGATGACCCTCACTGTGCAGGATTTGCCAGGCCGTCTGAAACTGTCGCCTGACCTAGGGCTCTGTGCCCCGTGCGTGCCCAGGTTCCAGTGGTGCTCCCTCGAAACGTCCCTGGGGTCTTGACTCTGGCCCAGTGGTCCTTAGGTGCCCCGATGCTGGCAACCTGACTCCCGTGCCGCCTAGTCACCGTTATACAGACCCAGCTAGAGGCACGTCTGCTCTCTTCTCTACATTCTTGCAGACTCCTCCCAATCCACACCCACCAGGCTGTCTAGTTCCCTGGTCAGGCTCTGCCCACTGGGTGGCCCTCCCCTTATTTGACTAGCAGTGCCCCCTAGTGTGGTGTGGAAACTAGGATTTTAGGTGTGTGTTGGTGTTACTGGCACTGGTGTTCCAGGTCCCAGAAGGTAGGCCCTGCATCCTTGTGGGGATGCAGTACCTAGTAGTGCCCTGATTGGCTCAGGGGCGCTACACAAAGATGATAACTGGAAAGCACATACCCAGTCTAAAATCCTTGGAATTAATTATATAAACTGTCTTGAAGTCGAGGTGTTCTCCTGATGTCCACTGAAGGATACCTCAACTTGAAAGACAAACACACAATGCCTGCAATAAAACATTAACTTATGAACAAGGTAACAAGGTAAGGGAATGTCGTTAAGTAATTCTTGCAATAATCCAATGGATAGCCCATCTTCAGATTGATTAAGCCGCACTTATTACCTAGTGTGATGGGAAAACTGGTGCTCCTAAACTGGCCCTAGCTGTCCCTGAATCATAAATACATCTACTGGTGACTATATCTGGGCTGCCTACCCTGCCCTGCTCCTGTACAGTCCTGATCTAATACCCTATCTCCCTCACCCCGGGGGAGGGCCAGGACAGGTTTGGTAAAACTCACAGATAATGACAAGCAAGGAAAACCAAAACTCAATCGCAGACTATGCTCACACAGTGATATTACACAGCAAGTGATAAGGAGAAAAATAAGAGCAGGGAGAAAACAACGAGATGACGAGAGAACTCCACAACAACTTCATGCGCCAAGCAATACAAATACCCGCAGGACTGGGATACAACAGCACATGGACTGGTGTAGCTAAAGCTATAGATGGCATGGGAAGACAAGCTCCTCCATCTTAAAAAGGCAGGGAGTGACTTTGATAGGTCTCCCACAACATGTGGTCCAAGAGGTAACTAGCAGGCTAGCAGTAATTAACTCCTGCAAGCCGGATCACTAATGAGAACACAGGCTAGTCGACGCCCGAACATGTCTATGTAACTCAGAGGCACTAAAGGATTATGGGATACTCCGTCCAGGGCTGTGTATAACTGGGAAATGTCACTTTGGTGGCTGTTGTCCGGTTCCGTGCCCTGGGTGCTTTTTTAAAAGGGGTATATTTACAAGGGAATTAAATGAAAGTTTATCACGTGATGCCACTTACGGTTTGCGGCTATGTGGATGGAGCCGCCGCTGCTCAGTTTTCACTATTGGGGCTGGTGTTAATGGCAACCTGGATGTTAGGCCCTCCACAAGCAGGGTCAGGCCCCAGAGGATAGGTGATGTAGATGGGTGTTGAAAGAAGGTAGGCCACACAAGGGTTGCAGCGTAACTGGTTCCTTTACTCACAGTAAGCTGGAAACTGATCACCCGAGGCCGGCTGATCCCAGTGACAATTTAGTGACCTGGAGGCTTCTTTCCCCTGGACCTGTCTTTGATTGGTGGGTCCCCGTGGCTTGGAGCGGCTGGGGGTCCCCTCCTGGTAGTCTCTTAACGGCAGTCCGTTTAGGTTCGGAGTCTCTGGTCCTGGTTCCCGGTTCTCCCGTTGCTACTGTGTCCCGAACTTTCAAGGTCAGTTCTTCCTCTCCCTCTGTCACCGACTCACTGACTGTCTGTCCACTGTCTGCCCCTCCCACCTGGTCATCTAGTGGACTGGATTGGCTCCACCTCTAGGCAGCCATCCATTGGTCCGACCCTAGCCTGGTACCAGTCTATGGGGGATTTGGGGAGAAACAGGGATTATCAGGAGTGTTTAGTTGTTACCGGCACTGGTCTTCTGGGTCCCTAGGGGGTAGGCCCTGCATCCTGGTGGGAATACAGTACCTTGTAGCTCCATGATGGCTTCAGGGGCGCTACAGATGCATAGTGAGGAGTTTCAGATTCTGCAGTGTGAACAGCGTTAGATGCTGCCATGATACTCGGTGAGTTTAGAGCCAAACATCATGTGACAGCACTAGGTCAAACTGTCTTTGTATTCCAATGGATCAAGTTCCTGTTGTAATCAGTACTGATGAACAAGCATTAAATGCTTGAGTGCTTGATACTCGAATTGAGCAGGTCGGTTACAATTCGAGTAAAAAGTATCATGGAAGTCAAGGGAAACTCAAGCATGTTTCTGGAAGAGCCCCCCAGGAGGGCTGGGGGCCAGAAAAATTGTTGAAATGGATAGAAACAAAGCTCAAAGGGAATGGAGGAACAGCATGAGAAGATGCGTAGATGCATCCTTGACTCCCAGGTCGCAGCTGGAAACAATGTTGTCAGAGGATTATGTTACTTTTACAGACTGACAATAAAACAAACAAAACCAAAGATAAAATGGATTTTCAAAGGGAAAAAATATGAAGAAACATTCTTGCCTCTATAATGACTTGTAAATAAGGCAAAATAAAAAAGAGAATAAAAACCCACCTCTTCCATCGCTTAGGCTATGTTTACATGTTGCTTTTTCACTTTCTCATTGCTTTCAATGTTGAAAAATGCTGCAAAAACTCGGAAAGAGTTGACACACTGCTTGTTTCAAAAATACAGAACTCCCGTCTACATGGGGTCCTTCCCTCCTTGATAGCTCCAGATCAGGTGGGGTTTGTAGCCGGAAGGCAGGCTAAGGATGGGACCAGACGGTTGATAGATCTTATAGCTGTGATAGAGAATAGAAAGGTCCCCAGTGTTCTCCTGTCCCTAGACGCGGAAAAAACGTTTGACAGGGTGCACTGGGGGTTCCTAAGGAGTGTTTGGAGAAATTTGGATTTCAAGGGCCAATTTTAACAGCAATTTTCTCCCTCTACTCTAACCCTAACGCCAAGGTTCTCGCCTCAGGGTTTGCCTCGCGCAGCTTCTCTATATCCAATGGTACCCGCCAGGGGTGTCCCCTTTCCCCGGTAATTTTTGCTATGGTGGTGGAGCCCCTGGCGGAGTACATCCGGATGCATAAAGGTATTGTGGGGGTCTCAGTAGGTAAAGTTGAGCATGTTGTGGGATTGTATGCTGATGATATAATTATTTCCTGTTCAGAAGTACAAGGCTCTTTAAATCGGTTCTTACGGAATTCTCTGCTGTTTCATTCTATAAACTTAATCCAAATAAATCCTTAATTCTTCCCTTCTTTGTTCCCCGGGTCGAAAGGGAGAGGCTTGCCACAACATTGCCATTTAGATGGGAGGACCACAGTATTCCTTATTTAGGAATCCATCTCACAACAACTAAACAATTGGTAAGGAAAAATATTTCAGAGCTGAGTAAAGAACTAGGAAAAGAGCTCTCGCGCTTTTCTGCGCTGCCCCTGTCTTGGTTGGCCAGAATACACTCTTTTAAAATGCTATACCTTCCAAAGTTGATATATCTTTTTAGATGCCTCCCTTTGAAAATTCCGGGATACTCCCTGACAGGTCTACAAAGCCTCATCCGCAAATTTATTTGGGCTGGTAAGAAATCAAGAATACCCTTACAATCACTTCACCCCCCCATTTAGAGAAGGCGGAATGGGTGTGCCTGATGTGGTGTCATATCACAGGGTGGCTGTTTTGGAGTCAGTCAAGGACTGGTGGAGAGAGGCGGAGGATCATAGATGTCTGCAGATTGAGGGATACCTCAATCCATTTGGATCCACAAAAAAGCTGCTGGGGGCATTGATTCAAAATCAGGCAGTCCCACATTCCTTTCTGGGCACGGTCGAGGCGGTGAAGTGGCGCTGGAGGGATTGGTCCTCGGAATTCATGGCCGGTTTGATATGGAGGCTACCCTTTAAGGACATTAAAGCTTTTGTTCCTGATGTCGACCTTAGGGCTTGGGGACAAATTGAGTCCCTTCGAGTGTCAGATTTATTTGACAGGGGGGCCCTTCTTACCTGTTTCTGAGCTGTTGTCTAAAAACCTACCCAGGCAGGTCTTCTACCAATATCTTCAAATTAGGCATTTTTTAAGCACTTTCCGCCTGAGTTCATCAACATCAAGACATCAGTTTTTGGCAGACTTTCTTCTGAAGGACTCGACATCTGTCAGATGCATGTCCTTATTATACCGCCACTTCACCTTTCGATTGGTAGGACAGACTCTACCATACATGACAAAGTGGGAAAGAGAATTATCCCTCTCCTTGCCAGCCCATCAGTGGCATGCGGCCTCCTGGGTGGTGCTTAGGTCCTCTGCCTGCCTCAACCATTTGGAGCAGATTAAGAAAGTACACATGGGATGGTATAGGCGTCCTGCTCAGATCGCTAGGTTTGCGGAAAATTACTCTCCCCTTTGTTGGAAGGGTTGTGGCATGACGGGGACACTGGGGCACCTCTGGTGGTCTTGCCCGGAAATTTTCAGCTTTTGGAATCGGGTCTTCGACCTTATAGCAGAAGTGTGTGAGACTAGACTCCCTCCCTCACCTCAAATGGGGATTCTACATATGGGTTTAGATGCCTTTCCAGCCCCCATTTTTCAGTGCATCTCTCATATCCTAATCTCAGCCAGACAGTGTATCGCAGCTAGGTGGAAATCCCCTGAGATACCGGTTATGAAGTGATAGCTAGAATCAACACGAACTTCCATTATGAATTTCTGTTAGCCAGTAGCGCCTCCTTGGCCTTAAAAATTCAAAAGCATTGGGCGATGTGGTCAGCCTCTCCCAGGGCCTCACCCCCTCTAAAATTGTAACAACCTGCTTGTGTAGTAGGTTGGACGGGAAGTCATATAACGAGTCGTTCGGACAAATTCTGTTTCCTCATGCAATAAGTTAACTTCGTGTATTGTTGTAAGTTACCTTCTCCCCCTCCCCCTCTCCCACCCATACCTTTCCCCCCCTCCCTTTTCCAGTGTTCAAGATTCATGTGGCCCTGACTCGCCCGTTAGGGCGTTGATGTCTCGGCATTGTATGATGTTATGCCTTTCTCTTCTGTAATGTCTTTCTTCTTGTTTGAAAACAATAAAAATCGTTGGATTAAAAAAAATAAAAAACAAAACTACAGAAATTTTCCATTTCAGTCAAGAAACAAAAACCCAATCATATGCATTAGATTTATAAAATCTCCTAGCTTTTGGTGTTTAATTTATGAAGTAGGGACTCCTTAAAAAGCCTATGCAGACAATGCAAGAACTGACAAAAATTAAAATGAAGATGGACTCTGATATACCCTATATTAGACATAAAGGAGGGCCTCATACATATTCTGTTTAGTAGGGCTTACAAAAGTTGCCAATAATTATAAGGATGGACTGCTATACACCTTGGAAGACATCAATAAATAAAGTGAAAAATTCATAATTGTGCATATTTCATTATGATATTCATGGATTAAAAATCAATAATTATTGGACATTCGCTTAGACAGTTCAGAAAAGGAAAGGGAGAGGCAAACACAATCCAAGTTTTTATGCAAAAAGTATTTATTATAACAATATTTTATGACAATTAATTCATTTTAGAGCAGCAGATGAAGGCACACAATAAAGATCAGTGGTGAACAATAGTCAAAACCTGCAAGGTATCACGCCCATACTAATTAATAAAGAAGGATTACAAGGCTTAGGGGTTCAGCATGGTAACAACCGCAATTGCATAAAGGATTATAACAATTCAGATAGTATTGCACGGGTGTCAGGTTTCCAGGTTTTCCAGTTCTCTTTTGAATGAGCTTGCCCTCAGTTAACATGGAGTTTTAAGGTTCTGTTGCCCTACTTCCTGTCCAGCTGCTTAAAAGGCCGCCTCTCAGCCCAGTCCAGTGCCTGAGTATACTGCTTGCTGTGTGCTCCTGCTTTGCTGCTGCTAATCCTGATTGCGTTTGGATCCTCCTAAAGACTACCGACCGACCGACTCTGGACCTTACCCGGTTTCTCAAGCTGTGCCCGGATTCCGTCTGCCATCTTCGGTCAGCACTCTGCCCGGTTCTCTCTGGTTCGTAACCACTCTGGACAATCATCCCGTACGGACACTCCTGGACTTTTACCGCTTGCCCCTTGTGTCCCGGCTGCTGCGCATTTAGGCCTTCCGGGGTGATTGCCGGACAGTCCCTGTATAGGGGTTCGCTCTGGTGGTCTCCCTGGGGGAGTCCGGTGCGTGGCCCCGGGAATTCCCTCCGCTTTGTTTCGGGAAGGTATTGTGTGTATTTGTATTGCTGTGTTTGTTCCGTTGTATTCTACCGTGGTTACAGATTATAAAACATCTTGTATCAAAAACTCGTCTCTGCTGATCATTGCCCTACGCTATCGAAATCCTCAGAACATATAATAAGTATTACATTATACTCAGGCCAAAAAAAGAGGATTTCGCTGGGGCAATGACTGAGACACGAGGAGTAGATCAGCTCTTTTCTATGATTAACTCCTTGCAGCAGGAGATGGAGGTGGTGCAGACTAAACTTAGAGATGTGGAGGCACAGCTGGGTCATGATCACCAGGTACTGGGTCCGGCTATACAGGATTTGCAAGTCAGAGTGGAGGCTCAGGAAGCCGGCCCCACTACGTCCGTATCAGCTGCCGGTATGCCTAGGTTACCCCCATTCCGTTTCAATGGTGACCGTGGTCAGTTTCGTGGATTTGTGAACCAATGTATACTGTTTTTTGATGTACATGCTGATTATTACCGTTCTGACCGGTCCAAAGTGTTATGTATAATTATGTTATTAACCTCACGAGCACTGGCTTGGGCTAATCCTATGATAGAGAACCGAGACATCCGTTTAAATCACCTAGATGATTTTCTGACTGCAATGGCGCAAATGTTTGATGATCCGAATCGCCGTGCTACCGCTGAATCGGCTCTCCTTTCCTTACGTCAGGGAAAGCGTTCTGTCGTTGAATACGCCACTGAATTTAAGAGGTTAGTGGTAGACACCGACTGGGGAAACAATGCATTATTGTCTGTTTTCAGAAAGGGGTTGTCCGGTACCATCAAGGACGAGTTAGCTCGTTCCGAATCTCCAGGGGATTTTGAACTGTTTCTCCAGCACTGTGTGCGTATTGATAACCGCTTGACGGAACGTAGACAGGAAAAATGGGCAGCTGTAAACCGTGTAAACAACTTTGCGTTTCCTTCCAGAGAACCCGCTCTCAGGACGCCACGGGAGGCCGAGGACGTTCCTATGCAAGTAGACTCTCTGCAAAAGCGAGAGACCAATGAACGTCGCGAACACCGGCTCCGTGAGCGTTTGTGTTTCTATTGCGGTCAATCGGACCATTTCTTGATCGACTGTCCGAAACGTCCGAATCGCCCAAATAAGGTATTGGCAGCCATGGCAGAGTGTGACAACACGGACGCAGAGTCCGATATCTCTGAGGCAAGTGGACACTTGGATGCGGTATTTCCCTTGACTGTAATGTCAACCTCACCGAAGGACTCGGAAGGGAAATATACCCATTGCTCGCTCCCCATTCAGATCCGGTGGGAGGGACAGCTAATACCTACCTCTGCAATGATAGACTCTGGGGCAGGGGGAAATTTCATGGACTCTTCTTTTGCCAGGAAACACGGTATCCGGACTCAGCAAAGATCCTCACCGGTTACCATGGAGACAGTAGACGGATCTCCGTTAATCTCTGGACCAGTCGATCGGGAAACCGTACCGCTAGAATGCGTCATGAAGCCAGGTCAGCAGGAGACCCTTGTTTTCATGCTAATTTCATCTCCTCATTTTCCGATTATTTTAGGTATTCCGTGGCTACGGTCTACAAATCCGGTCATCGATTGGGAAACTAAGGAAATATCCTTCCCACCGCAGAATATTCCGACCATTAGTCCAACTGTTCCGGTTCCAGTACCACCAAATACGGAGAGCACTGTACAGGTACCTGTTTTACCCCCGGTTTACCGTGACTTCGCTGATATATGCGACAAAAGAAAAGCCGACCGACTTCCCCCGCATAGACCGTATGATTGCCCCATAGACTTACTCCCAGGGGCGGAGATTCCGTTTGGTCATGTCTACCCGTTGGCGGCACCTGAGCTAGCAGCACTAAAAGAGTATATTGATGAAAGCCTAGCCAAGGGATTTATTCGTCCGTCTACCTCACCCGCAGGGGCACCCATCTTTTTCGTGAAAAAGAAGGAGGGGACTCTGAGACCCTGTATTGACTACCGGGAACTGAATAAAATAACCATCCGGAACCGGTATCCGTTACCGTTGATTCCTGAGCTATTGGAGAGGGTCCAACAGGCAAAAAATATTCACCAAATTGGACCTCCGTGGGGCATATAATCTGCTTCGTATACGTCCCGGAGACGAGTGGAAGACCGCGTTCCGATGTCGGTACGGACATTTTGAGTACCTAGTGATGCCTTTTGGACTTTGTAACGCTCCCGCGGCATTTCAACATCTAGTTAACGATATTTTTAGGGATATCATGGACCAATTCATGGTGATCTATCTGGACGATATCCTAATCTTTTCTGATTCTTTACAGGAACACCAGGAGCACGTTAAGACCGTACTTACCCGGCTGAGGGAAAACCACCTGTACATTAAGCTGGAGAAATGCGAGTTCCACTGCTCACAAATACAATTCTTAGGTTATGTCATCTCTCCTCAGGGACTAAACATGGAATCTAGCAAGATACAAGCCATTCTGGACTGGCCGGAACCGGGAAACATCAAGGAGGTACAACGCTTTGTCGGTTTTGCCAACTTTTATCGACGCTTTATCCGTAACTTTTCAGAGATTGTCCGTCCCATCACTCTGTTAACCAAGAAAGGACAGAAGTTTGTGTGGTCCGCCCAGGCCCAGGAAGCATTCCATCGTCTCAAGGTATGTTTTACCTCAGCGCCAATATTAGTCCATCCGAATCCCGCACTTCCCTTTATCGTGGAGGTCGACGCTTCCGACTATGCATTAGGGGCCATTCTTTCTCAAAGGACCGGGGACAAGAGTCTCTTGCATCCGTGTGCCTTCTTTTCCCGCCGGTTGTCCCCTGCAGAAAGGAACTACGACATTGCGGACAAAGAATTATTAGCGATTATTTCCGCTTTCAAGGAATGGAGACACCACCTACAGGGAGCCGCGCAGCAAGTGATAGTACTCACGGATCATCGTAATCTGGAATTTCTTAAGTCTGCCAGGTGCCTGTCTCCACGGCAAGCCCGTTGGAGCCTATTTCTTAACCAATTCAATTTTGTCGTTACATACCGTCCAGGTTCACGTAATGGGAAAGCCGATGCCTTGTCCCGAATCCACGCCGTGGACTCCGTGCCTGGAACCCCGTCTCAGACCGTGTTATCGGATGCCAATTTCGTTGGAGTACTCCAGGACCAGGACTTGTGGAAGGACATCAAGCTGGCCTATGATGGTGACGTATTTCTTGCTGCCCCCCCGAATGATGTAACGCTTGTTCTTCGGAATGGTGTGTGGTTGAGAGAGCGACGCATTTATGTCCCGGAGGCCGTAAGACTTCGGGTTCTCAAGTTGGTCCATGACTCCGTGTTGGCTGGTCATAGGGGGGTACAGAAGACGCAAGAATTTCTGAGCCGTTTTTTCTGGTGGCCTACTTGCTTAAAGGATGTGAAGGACTATGTCCACTCATGTGTGGTTTGTGCCCGGTGCAAGGTCCCTCGTGTGGCTCCTACGGGACTCCTCCAACCGTTACCCGTGCCATCTCACCCTTGGGGGTCTATCTCCATGGATTTTATTGTGGAGTTGCCAGTCTCATGCGGACACAATACCATTTTAGTGGTGGTAGATCGATTGACTAAAGCTGCTCACTTCATTCCGTGTACCGGTCTTCCCTCAGCCGCAGAGACAGTGGATTTGGTTATCCAGAATGTATTCCGATTGCATGGGGTACCAGACGAGATCATCTCTGACCGGGGCGTGCAGTTCACGTCTAGATTCTGGAAGGGGTTTTGTACGGCACTCCAGATTGATGTCTGTTTGTCTTCTGCATACCATCCTCAGACAAATGGGCAAACCGAACGGACGAATCAAACCCTGGAACAATACCTTCGATGTTATGTCAGCCATCTCCAAGAAGATTGGTTGAAGATGCTTCCGTTGGCGGAGTTCTCATATAACAACACTCAGAGCAGCTCCACTAAGGTAACGCCCTTTTTCGCTAACTTGGGTTACCATCCGAATGTTTTGCCTAGGTCACCGGTTGCGGTTTCGGTGCCAGCGGTGGAGGACAGATTGACAGAGCTACGACAAAATCTGGAGGTTCTGAAGGACACTGTGGCTACGGCCCAGGAGCGTTACAAGAGGTCGGCCGACACTCACCGGAAACCGGCACCCATGTACAAGGTAGGGGACTCTGTATGGTTGTCCACCAAAAACCTGAGATTGGGTGTTCCTTCGCAGAAGCTGGGACAAAAATTCATCGGTCCATTTAAGATCACCGGGATCGTGAGCCCTGTGGCCTGTCGGCTACGGTTGCCGCACAATCTAAAGGTACACCCGGTCTTTCATGTGTCTCTCCTCAAACCTGTCTCCCCTAATACGTTTCGTGGTCGTGTTGTGCCTCCTCCTCCGCCTGTGATGGTCGACGGCGAGGAGCAGTTCGTGGTGGAGGACATTATTGACTCCCGGCTCCATCGTCGTCGGCTTCAATATCTGGTACGTTGGCAGGGGTACGCCCCCGAGGACGATTCCTGGGAACCGGTGGGTAACATTCGGGCACCCCGGAAGATCGCTCAGTTTCATCGACGGTTCCCGGACAAGCCGGGCCCTGATCCGTCCTGAGGCCGTCTCTGGGGGGGAGAGTAATGTCAGGTTTCCAGGTTTTCCAGTTCTCTTTTGAATGAGCTTGCCCTCAGTTAACATGGAGTTTTAAGGTTCTGTTGCCCTACTTCCTGTCCAGCTGCTTAAAAGGCCGCCTCTCAGCCCAGTCCAGTGCCTGAGTATACTGCTTGCTGTGTGCTCCTGCTTTGCTGCTGCTAATCCTGATTGCGTTTGGATCCTCCTAAAGACTACCGACCGACTCTGGACCTTACCCGGTTTCTCAAGCTGTGCCCGGATTCCGTCTGCCATCTTCGGTCAGCACTCTGCCCGGTTCTCTCTGGTTCGTAACCACTCTGGACAATCATCCCGTACGGACACTCCTGGACTTTTACCGCTTGCCCCTTGTGTCCCGGCTGCTGCGCATTTAGGCCTTCCGGGGTGATTGCCGGACAGTCCCTGTATAGGGGTTCGCTCTGGTGGTCTCCCTGGGGGAGTCCGGTGCGTGGCCCCGGGAATTCCCTCCGCTTTGTTTCGGGAAGGTATTGTGTGTATTTGTATTGCTGTGTTTGTTCCGTTGTATTCTACCGTGGTTACAGATTATAAAACATCTTGTATCAAAAACTCGTCTCTGCTGATCATTGCCCTACGCTATCGAAATCCTCAGAACATATAATAAGTATTACAACGGGAAATCAAACTACTACAATCAATATAAACGTATACTCATATGCATGTATAAATATCCAGACAGTAGGAGGAAGCTACATAAACATCCAGAGGATCCTTGCAAAACCACCAATATGGGGCATATGGAACATTTAATATAAGATATAATATATAATGCCTGATACAAGCCAATTTCAGTACAAAAAATACAAACAATACATTGCCAAACCACATATAGTGTAGGAGCAAGGTCCAATGGATGTCAGGTATATAAATTTGCCAGCAAACGACACTGACCAGGAAGCATGCTGCAAAAAAACGATAATAATAATATAATAGCCTATTGCAA
This sequence comes from Anomaloglossus baeobatrachus, assembly GCF_048569485.1. NCBI lineage: Eukaryota > Metazoa > Chordata > Amphibia > Anura > Aromobatidae > Anomaloglossus > Anomaloglossus baeobatrachus. The sequence goes on from NC_134354.1 coordinate 150,516,432, forward strand.
AAATTACTGCTTGGATAAAGGTAGAAAATGCACTTATAATGCAATTAGAATCGTATAGAACGTTAGAACGTAGCCCCTAGCTAATGAAAAAATTATACCATATACTGAACAGCTAAGTGGCAAAACAAGGGGCCCAATAAGGACTTCCCAAGGATTAACCTATGCAAAGATATTGCAGTAGTATAACCAAAAAACGATATCATACCCAAACAGCTGGACAGACACGTGGCAGGGACACAGCAGGAGATAGCCTAAACCCTGGAAGACATGTAGAGGAGAGCCTCGGAATACAATTTTTTTCCCATTATTAAGAAGTGGGACTCCTTGACTAATAAAGCCTATGTACTATGTGCAAGGGCTGACAAAAAATAGAAGGAGAGACTGCAATACACCCTGGATGACATGTAGAAGAAGGCCTCAGAATAATTTTATTTCCCATTATTAAGAAGTGGGACTCCTAGACTAGGAAAGTCTATTCAAGGGCTGAAAAATATTTACCCCTAGAAGTGTACATATACAGTTGAAACCAGAACTTAGTGTATACACTATCTAAAAAGACACATACGCATGTTTTTCTCACTATCTGACATGAACTCAGAATATAGCCAAAATTATTTATATTTGCCAAATGCCAGAATAATAATAAGAGAGAGAGAGAATGTTTTTTAAAGCATTTTTATTACTTAACATTTACATACATTTTATTAGTATTTGGTGCCATTGCCCTTAAACTATATGACTTGGGTCAAACGTTTTAGATATCCTTCCACAAGCTTCTCACAATAGTTGGTAGAAATTTGTTCCCATTCTTCCTGACAGAACTGATGTAACTGTGTAACTGAGCCATGTTTGTAGGTCACCTGCCTTTTCAGCTTTGCCCATAAATTTTCAATACTATTCAGATGAAGGCGCTGTGATGGTGACTCCAAAACATTGACTTTGTTATCCTTAAACCACTTTGTAACCAGTTTGGTAGTATGCTTTGGATCATTGTCCATTTGGAAGACCCACTTGCACCCAAGCTTTAAGTCCATGGCTGATGTCTTGGTATGTTGCTTCAGAATTGCTACATAACCTTCTTTGCTCATGATGCCATCTATTTTGTGAAGTGCATCAGTCCCTCCTGCAGCAAAACAACCCCACAACATGTTGATTCCAGCCCCCCATGTTTCACAGTTGGGATGGTGTTCTTAAGCTCCAAAGCTGACTTATATGGACGACAACTCGGAGATGGAGGATGAGGGCATGCAGGAACTGGTGTAGGAGGTGGGGAAAACCCTGATGGAAATAGGGCCCGCAATTCTTAATGTGGTTATCACATGAGCCGTTCCAGAGTCTGACTCGGTCCCAGCCTCCACAAAGTTTGCACCCAGTGTGCAGTCAGAGAAATACAGCATCGCTGGCCACAAGCACTTGTCTGCATGTCTGTGGTTAAGTGGACCTTCCCAGTAACTGTGTGACGCCCTGGGCAAGCCAGGGGTCACAGGTAATGACACTACCACACCCTACACCCCGGATAGGTACACCAAAGCTACACCAAAAATCCTTGTTGCCTTCTGTGAGGAAAGAGTTAACCTTTTTCACTGACTTAGAAAATAATAGAAATTCATTCTCCCTGACAAGACCGAACCAGACTTATTTGCGTAATAAACTGTGAGACCAACTTCAAGGACGCAGAATGTTTTGACTTAGAGACGACTGAAAAACATCTTGTTATTGGAGTATAAGTCATTATATTAATTTCTCTTGCTGGGAATATGTAATTCACGCCTTTAATGAATATGTATGTTGCATAGTTACGCCCTAATCAACTTTGTATAACTTTGTAATGTAAACAATACCAATACACTTTCTATTCGGAGCCGCACATCTCCAGTCTTATGTGTATAACGGCGTTCGCTTGTTTTCATTGAGACGGAGTAGCAGAGGGGGGGTCACCGGTACCTTCTCTGCATTCGGACATCGCTGGCAACAGCTGTGACCGTTAGGTCAACCTAACATTATCTGGCGCCCGAAAAGCAGGGACCCGTGTTTCTAATCCCAGGACGCAGTGGACTATCTTGCCATTCAGAGGAGGAGTGGACCAGACGTGGGGACCAGAAACACCCCTCTCCTCAACGCGCAAAATGGTACACTGTGAGTAGAAACTGGGTTATTGGCGGGTTTCCACTGAACTCTGAGAGAGCCTTGCCAGCTGATGTTTTCTGTGCCTTGTTTGTTTGTTTCTCTGTGTTTCTCTGCCTCTCCGTGTGTCTGCTCTCCTGCGCTTTACTTCTGTGCTGTTGTCCTTGTTGGTTGTCATAGATCCCATACATCAGTGAGTGTTGAAAGGGAATAGTGTACCTGCTCTGTCCAATGGATGTGATATTCACTGCCCTAGTGTTAGTGGGAATTGCCCTGTTTGCCATTGCTATCGGATATAGAGTGTATCTCTGTTACAAGAAGGGTAACCCAGCGCCATTCAACATTCTCAGCCCCCTCTGAAGTTAGGACACCACCTTTCAGTAGGAATACACATCAAGAATCAGTCTTTGGGTACTTCCAGGAAAGGTGGTTCTAGACCTCACCTTAGGTAGGAATACAAAAGGAGTTAGTCTCTGAGTATCTCCAGGATAGGTAGGTTTAGTCCAAAGGACGGTCAAGGGTCTAAAAGCTGAAGAAGATAGAAGAAGAAGAAGAATGGGCAACGAATATCAAAAGACAGAAGAGCTGGATGCACCCTGCAACATCTCATTACGTGTTATCATGGCAAAAGAACAGCCAGTCAGTCCAAGGAAGTTTTCAAGACATTTGGATTGAAGGGGAAGGATCAATTGGACCCCAACAAATGGGATACAATAACAGCTACTAGAGCAGGAGTGATAGCAGATAAATCATGGACTGAACTAGTCAGAACTCTTTCTGACATGGCAAAAACAGCCCACGATCAAGGTTGGATATACCATGAAGAATCAGACACATGGGAAGAAGCTGCGAAGAAGGCTAATAAGAATCAGCAGCCTCCTCCGTACCTGTCAGCTACTCCTGGAACAGCTCCAAAAATAGCAGGATCCCCGGAATGGACCTGCACAAACTGTAGCCAACAAAATCCGGACTGGAGTGAAACATGCCTAGCCTGTGCAGCCCCACAGCACAAGCTACAAGCCACAAGCCACAGCACCAGTGCCTCTTTATCCCGTAGTGGAAAGAAGAGCAAAATGCTCCAGACCCGACTAGAAACCCAGTCAGTTTTTCACGTTACCTGAACCAAATACAGGTCTCCTACAGAAGCACTTGGTTGGACATGGAAGGTTTGTGTAGAGTTAAAATGTCTCCCGAACTGTATGCCAAACTCACTGCCCACCTGACAGGACATGCTCCGGACGATACCCGTAATGTGGAATCGGGCCAAGACTTCATGATAAGACTCAGTCTCTTCTGCGCCCAGGAGCAAAGAACTAAGGGCACAATGGGACCAGTGCATCAAGGTCCTGTGCAGAATGTCAGCTTATTTTACTACAGATTGATGCAGTCATTCGCAAATGAAGGGCTGGACTTACAAGCGGGTGCAATACGTCGCCTGATGGTAAGATCCTTCATGGATGGAATACATGCACCTCTGGCAGAAAGATTGAAAGCGTGCTGCCCAGAATGGAGGAACATGGAAGACATAGATCTTCTAGTCAACAAAGCAAGTGGCTTAGAAACCGACGCAAAGGATAAAAGGAGCAACAAGAAAGTTGTCATAGCAGCAGTGGACGGCCAGCCAGAAGGTACAAGAAAGAAGGCTCCGACCTGCTACTATTGTGGAGTCAGAGGACGTGATCAGAGACTGTAGAAAGAAGAAGAGGGACACTCAAAACCGACCCGAGAGTCAGGAGGAGAAGACTGCCTGACTTGCGGCAGCACGGGATAGGGATGCCAGAGGTCCATTTATACATGTCCCCCTTCACATTGGCAACAAGGAAATAAGAGCTTTGGTGGACTCAGGAGCCTCACGCTCCTGAACCCCAGGAACCTAGTGCCTGAAGGATCCATCTCATCTGAAGCTACTGTAGTATCCGGATTTGATGGACACTGAAGGTGAAACTGGGACCACACATGTTCGTGTCTAAATTCTTAGTGTCCCCCCTGGGTGGAGATGCCCTAGTGGGAGCCGATCTACTATCAAGACTACAAGCTCAGATTGTCTACAATGAAGATGGATCTGCTATCCTGCAAATTCCAAAAGATATCCCAGAAGAAGTCCTGTGCACTCTCCAGATGATAGAAGATCAACCAGAATCTGATGTTACACGTGAAGTAAACACGGATCCAATACTTCTACAAGTTCCTGCAAAACTCTGGTCCACATAAAAAACTGACCTCGGCACACTACCCGTGCCCACAGTAAAAGTTTCAGTCAAGCCTGGAAGTACGCCACCGCAGCTGAGACAATCCCCCCTCCCGCTACCTCTCGCAGTACATCTACCAGTACGTGGATGATTTACTACTGTGCTTCCCTAGTGAAGAGAAATGCTTACCTTTCTGGCAGAAGTAGGATGCAAAGCAAGCAGAGATAAATGCAGACGGTGGATTCCCAATGCGTCACTACTCATGCAACCGCTGTATGATTGCACAAAGAATGTTCCTTTTTCCCTTACAGAAGAAGCTTGACAAAACTTTCAAAAGCTCAAGGAACTAGTGATTGATGCATCTGCTCTGGCACTACCAAACTATGATCTCACCTTTAATCTGTTCGTAGCAGAGCTTCAAGGATTTGCCGTAGGAGTACTCACCCAGAAGACGGACAAACATCACATAATCGGGTACTACTCCTCTCAACTTGACGACGTCACAAAAGCAGCACCAACCTGTGTCCGTGCCGTTACAGCAGTTTCAAATATACTGCAGAAAGCATCTGAAATCTCACTCGATTTCCCGACTACCATCCTTACCAGCCATGACATCTATGCTGTTCTCAATCAAGTGCAGTTGAAACACCTCTCCATGGCAAGACAGGTCAGACTCCAGTGCACGCTGTTGCTACCCCCAAACATCTCATTTGCTCGAGTTACAAGTCTAAACCTTGCTGATCTGCTGATCTTTACAAGTTTAGAAGGGGGGACAGAAGAGAGGACAGAAGAGAGTGACAAATGTACCAGTGCACCATTTGATCATGATTGTCAGGAACTCATTGAACATGAGGCAAAGCCCCTGCACAATATACAGGCAACACCGCTTACAAATCCAGACTTTGAACTTTTTGTGGATGGTAGCAGATACGCTGATGAAGCAGGCAAGTTCCACACCGGATTTGCAGTAGTGACTCTATATGCAGTCTTAGCCAAACAACCGCTACCTCCACGCATATCTGCTCAAGAAGCAGAACTTCTTGCCCTCATCTGGGCAATTGAGTTTCTGGAAGAACGAACAGCGAACATCTACACGGACTCAGCCTATGCACACGGCATTGTGCACGATTTTGGCACTATCTGGCAGACAAGAGGATTCCTGACAGCAACAGGAAATCCCATCAGGCATGGAGCTTCAGTGAAGAAACTAATGGAAGTAGCCTTCATACCAAAACAGCTAGCAATCATAAAGGTTGCTGCCCACACCAAGGCTCAAACACCCGAGGCAAGGGGAAATCGCTTGGCCGACCAAACAGCAAAACAAGCAGCCTTACTCCCTTTGAAGGAGACGGAAACAGTGTCAACGACGGAGGAAGAAATGCAGAACCTCTTTGAGACACAAGAAAACGCCTCTGAGGAAGAAAAGGCCGGATGGCGGGCCAAGGGGGCAGAAAAGGTGGAGGGGATTTGGCGCTTAAACGGACTTCCCGTCCTGCCACGCAGTTGGTTCCCTGCCATTTTCCAAGTACTCCACTATCCCACACACGGTAGCACAAACTCAATCATGAACCAGATGCAACCATATTGGATAGCCCCCGGCTTCAGACAATACGCCTCCCAGAGAATAAAGGATTGTCACATCTGTCAACAACACAATCCAGGCCAGCTAACTAAATCCCTGCAAAGACACATGCCAAAGACGTTTGCCCCATTTCAAAGAGTATAAATAGACTATATACAGTTGCCAAAACATGGCATCTACGAGTTTGTACTTGTCTGTGTAGACCTCTTCTCAGGATGGCCAGAGGCCTACCCTGTCAGTTCAGCCACAGCCCGAATTACAGCAAAGAAATTGGCCTGTGAGCTGGTGCCTCAGTTTGGACTCCCTGAAGTCATAGAGTCAGACCGAGGTACTCATTTCACTGGACAAGTTTTTCAGAACACCTGTGCCCTGTTAGGCATGCAGTCAGCCTTACACACGCCTTACCACCCACAATCATCAGGGAAAGTGGAAAGGTTAAATGGCACTCTAAAGCTCAAACTAGCCAAGGCAGTGGAGGAGACTGGTAGACCATGGACAGAATGTCTCCCCATAGCTCTTTACTCTGTAAGGACCACCCCGCAGGGAAAGCACAGGCTCTCACCATTTGAAATACTCTTTGGTAGTGCACCCAGATTAGGATGCTACTTCCCGCAGGAGTTACACCTGCAATGTGATAGCCTAACATCTTATGTTGTTTCCCTGCAGAACAGACTAACTGAAACCCACCAAAGGGTCTACTCTTCTCTACCTGATCCTGGTGCCATTCCAGGAACCCACTCTCTAAAGCCTGGTGACCGGGTCTACCTAAAGAAGCACGTGAGAAAGACCCTTGAGCCACGATTCGATGGGCCTTTGACTGTCCAGCTGACCACTCCAACCTCCGTCAAACTTGAGGGGAGATCGACATGGGTCCATGCCAGCCACTGCAAGAAGGCCTAATACTGCTGATAAGTATTTCTATGTGTACTCCCTTTTTGGGGCCTTCTACACCACGGCAGAATTCATTTGAGACCCATCATGAAGTGTTAGCTGAAAAACTTGAGATCACAGACTGCTGGATATGTACACACGCACTTGTGACAGCCTCTTCCATGCCATACTTAGCCATACCAGTCCCAATAAACAAAGTGTTTCAATGGGGAGGCTGTTACAACAGACTATCAGTGTTCCAAGTGTTACTCTGTTTACTAGTTGCTTATGTAGTGTTCAAGTTGCTAATGGCTTTGTTTTCCCGCTGCTTGAAGCAATGTAGATACAATGATTATTCAGCACCCGTAAGAAATCACTAATATGCCTTTTTTCTCTTCTCTACTCTTTCCTCTAGAAATCACCTTGGCGTATCATGATGAGACTCCTATCGAGAGGCATGCAGGCAGTCCTGGGTGACGGATGTGAGACGACACTCCCTGAGCACACCCGCGGCTCAGAAAGTATCTGGAGGCTAGCCTGCTTTCTCTATAGTCCAAAGCTTCTCGATGGCCCCCTGTCCATCAATCACGCCAATAGGGGGGATTGTGAGGAAAGAGTTAACCTTTTTCACTGACTTAGAAAATAATAGAAATTCATTCTCCCTGACAAGACCGAACCAGACTTATTTGCGTAATAAACTGTGAGACCAACTTCAAGGACGCAGAATGTTTTGACTTAGAGACGACTGAAAAACATCTTGTTATTGGAGTATAAGTCATTATATTAATTTCTCTTGCTGGGAATATGTAATTCACGCCTTTAATGAATATGTATGTTGCATAGTTACGCCCTAATCAACTTTGTATAACTTTGTAATGTAAACAATACCAATACACTTTCTATTCGGAGCCGCACATCTCCAGTCTTATGTGTATAACGGCGTTCGCTTGTTTTCATTGAGACGGAGTAGCAGAGGGGGGGTCACCGGTACCTTCTCTGCATTCGGACATCGCTGGCAACAGCTGTGACCGTTAGGTCAACCTAACACTTCCTCCAGGGGCTGATGTCCACACCAGGGGGTGGGCCAGGCGGTTGGCTCCACCCACCGAGGAGTTCACAGCCCTGAAGGCGGGAAAACCAGGCAGATTAGTCAGAGTTGAAGTGAGAGTGAAGTGGTAGAGGAGCAAGTGAGAGGAGTTGAAGTGAAGGAAAAAGTGACAGTTTGAAAGCCTGAAGTTGGTCCGGGTGTGTGCCCCGGACTGAGACAGCAAGGTTGGCAGACGGTGGTGACCGTCTGCAGGAGAGGCTGATCGGAGGTTGCCGAAAGGACCGAGGACGGGTGGTGGCCCGGCGGTACCGGACCGGTATACAAGGAAAAGCCAGCACCATTGGCAGTGGCCTTTCGGATCCCGGCAAGGCTAGGAGTCGCCGTGAATTTGCCAAATCCGTCAGTGAAGGGGACCTCCGGGTCTCCCAACAACTAAGTCCCGATTGAAGGCAACAGTCCAACCGTAGGAGAGAGACACCGCCACCGCCAAGGCACCAGTTTCTCAGGGCCAGCGCCTGCGGGCAAAGAGGGGCTCCTCCGGCCCATATCCAAGTCGGGGAGCGGGTTACCGGTGGGAATCCATCTCTACCAACATTACACTAGGTGCAGGGACAGAGACCGTCACCGCCAACTACCGGGGAAAAGCAACAGCAGCCGTACGTGGGAACCGTCTTTCCAGCCGTGTGTTTTACCGAGAACTGTGTCAACGTCTCAGGCTGAGTGAGTACCACCGTGCCGTACGGCACAGCGCTGCCCCCGCGACCCTGCACCTCACCAGGCCCCGCACCCGGCCTGCCATCCACCCCTACCCCATCACCGGGCCCCGGGATCACCAACCCCCTACCCACGGAGGGGAGGAATAACTACAAAGCTGCTCCCTGTCACCGCTCCCGGGATCCCTATACAGAGCAGCGGTGGTGTCCACACAATCACCACAACCGTGGGTGGCATCACGGACAACAATAAATCCCCAAAACCAATCCCCTTTTCACTCACGGGCGAGGAGCGCCGCTCGAGTCCCCAGTATCTGGCACATCGCTCGAGCCACCGAGCAGCAGAGGCCGCAGCAGCAGCGGCAGCCGGACCCGAGCAGAGGGAGAGCGCAGCGTCCCCTCCTCCGCCCGCGACAACTTGGCGTCACGAACAGGATCTTACCGCTCTGCCGTCTGGTAGAGGTGCGCCTTGTTACAGCCGGAAGTGTCCGGCCGGAAAATTTCAGAAGCCGCCATCTTTGGCGCGAAGAGTTCCCGCTCGAGCGTCTCCTCGAGTAGTGGAGGCGCGAAGGCCAAAACCCCGCCCCGATAGAGGAGGGGCCGGAAAGAGGCTAAGGGGGACGAAATGGCGACTGGCCGCATGTGAGCGCGGCTATGGAAGCAGGGACGCCAGGACCCTGCGGCCATTTACTGGTTCCTGGAAGAGGACGCTGCTAAAGATGCTGAGTCCGACCAGCAACACCGTGGTCCCCGCGCCTGGCACTGCAGCGCGGGTGGAAGTCCGGACCGTTCAGCTAAGCAGCCGTCTGCAGGTCCGCATGCAGCTCCTCCTGGAGGAGTGGGAGGCCAACATGGCGGAAGTGGTGGCGGCCATACGGAGATGCGAGGTGGAGGGAGTCTTGGAAGGGAGGGTAAGTGACCCACGCCCCTGTATCCCTAGTGGGTCGGTCATTGCGGCTGAGGGACCCGGTCCATACCCGCTTGCCCTGCTACCTCCCCCGCTACCCGTGTTGGCTGCTGCTGCCCCTCCACTAGGCCCGCTACCACCACCACCGGTAGCGGTACCCTGCCAATCCGCCCCGGCGGACCGACCTGCAGCAGAAGCTCGTGACCGCCCTGATCCGCTTCCATGGAAGAAGCCGAAGGCTGAGACCGTCAGCAAAGATGCACCGGAGGCACGGCGGGGATGCAGCTGCCAGGAGGCAGAGCAGGCCATGTCACAGCGGGGTCCCTCATTACTGAAGATGCCGGTCGTAGCCGACACGGAGGGACTCTGGCTGGGTCCGTCCCCCGCACACACTGAACCGGAGCAAACAGAAAGTGCTCCCAGCTGGGAGCGGCGGCAACAGCGGCTGTGCAGGGAGATCGATGTCCGAGAGGGGTGTAGAGCGGATGTGCATGCCCGCATGAATATGGAGGAAGATGACCCGCAGCGAGCTACCATTGGGGTCCACAGCGGTGCACCATGTGAAGGTGGCACTAGAGCCCTGCGATTGAGGATGGACTGCTAAGCCGGCGGTCCTCTGCCTAAAAGTTGTCCCTGTTGGGACCACCAGTGTTTAAAGATGAGAATGATAAGTCAATGATAACCGTGAAAAGTCACCTGATTGCACCCTGACTGAACCGGTCGTTGCCGGCACCGTTGTCCCCGTGGGGACCGCTTAAAGTTGCGTAAGGGACTCCTTACGGACAAGCCCATGAACTTGCAGGGCAACCACAAACGTTAGTGGCATGTAAATAATGTTTTGTTGCAGCTTACCGTTACCGCCTCCGGAGAGGCAGGTTGGAGGGAGGGCCCGCAGTGGAGCAGGCTGGGGCCCAGCCACCACAGGAACCGGTGGCTACCCTCTGGAGGGGAAGGACAGATCCCGCTCGGGTGACTTGGTTCAGGACTGGGGTCAAGGGGTGCTGCCTGTTTCTTAGGGGCAGCATCAGGGCCAGGTTACTTGGGTGGGAGAGAGCGGCAGCTGCAACCGTTACCGTAACGTTTAAGAAAAGTGCCTCCCGTTGTGGGATGATGTTCTTCTATTTGTATTATGTTTTATCTTTTTCAGAAAAATAAAACCGGTGTTGGACGGGCAGCCCGCGGACGGTCTGCCTTTTTGCTAAGGGGGAATGTGACGCACTGGGCAAGCCAGGGGTCACAGGTAATGACACCACCACACCCTACACCCCGGATAGGTACACCAAAGCTACACCAAAAATCCTTGTTGCCTTCCTCCAGGGGCTGATGTCCACACCAGGGGGTGGGCCAGGCGGTTGGCTCCACCCACCGAGGAGTTCACAGCCCTGGAGGCGGGAAAACCAGGCAGATTAGTCAGAGTTGAAGTGAGAGTGAAGTGGTAGAGGAGCAAGTGAGAGGAGTTGAAGTGAAGGAGAAAGTGACAGTTTGAAAGCCTGAAGTTGGTCCGGGTGTGTGCCCCAGACTGAGACAGCAAGGTTGGCAGACGGTGGTGACCGTCTGCAGGAGAGGCTGATCGGAGGTTGCCGAAAAGACCGTTGACGGGTGGTGGCCCGGCGGTACCGGACCGGTATACAAGGAGAAGCCAGCACCATTGGCAGTGGCCTTTCGGATCCCGGCAAGGCTAGGAGTCGCCGTGAATTTGACAAATCCGTCAGTGAAGGGGACCTCCGGGTCTCCCAACAACTAAGTCCCGATTGAAGGCAACAGTCCAACCGTAGGAGAGAGACACCGCCACCGCCAAGGCACCAGTTTCTCAGGGCCAGCGCCTGCGGGCAAAGAGGGCTCCTCCGGCCAATATCCAAGTCGGGGAGCGGGTTACCGGTGGGAATCCATCGCTACCAACATTACACTAGGTGCAGGGATAGAGCCCGTCACCGCTAACTACCGGGGAAAAGCAACAGCAGCCGTCCGTGGGAACCATCTTTCCAGCCGTGTGTTTTACCGAGAACTGTGTCAACGTCTCAGGCTGAGTGAGTACCACCGTGCCGTACGGCACAGCGCTGCCCCCGCGACCCTGCACCTCACCAGGTCCCGCACCCGGCCTGCCATCCACCCCTACCCCATCACCGGGCCCCGGGACAACCAACCCCCTACCCACGGAGGGGAGGAATAACTACAAAGCTGCTCCCTGTCACCGCTCCCGGGATCCCTATACAGAGCAGCGGTGGTGTCCACACAATCACCACAACCGTGGGTGGCGTCACGGACAACAATAAATCCCCAAAACCAATCCCCTTTTCACTCACGGGCGAGGAGCGCCGCTCGAGTCCCCGGGATCCGGCACATCGCTCGAGCCACCGAGCAGCAGAGGCCGCAGCAGCAGCGGCAGCCAGACCCGAGCAGAGGGAGAGCGCAGCGTCCAGTCCTCCGCCCGCGACAACTGCATTGGTCAGGGTATGGGTGATATTATGGGACACATGATTTTGTAAGGCAGGAACAGCTGGGGACTGAGTACTGATGAACGGCTGTCGCCATCAGGTTGTGGAAAGCCTCAGTGTCCAAAACCCTAAACTGCAACATTTCCAGGGCAAGCAGTCTGGAGATGTGCCCATTTAGTGTTTAACTCCTGTGGGTGGGTGGCTTGGTATTTACTTATTCCATCCAACGCCAAGGGTAGGGATAGCTGAAAGCTGTGCTGGGACAAGGAAATGGACGTGGTTGCTGATAAGTGGTATGATGACTCAAGACATAACAGTCCCACCACTCATAAACTGGGCATGAATCCCTTAGAGGTAACTGGAACATTCTGTGCCAGGTACTTCAATCCATATAACATATCCTGAACCTAACTTTCATATTTTATGTGTTGAAATGCATCAGTATTTACAGCTATAATTCTGTATGGCATTCAAAGAATTAGGAGGTGTGGGCAGCTAACTGGATGTCACCATCACTTGTTTTACATGGAAATACAAAATTCATCTGATTGATCAGATAACACAAATATTTTTTCACTTTATGAGGGGCTGTATTTGAACTATGATACGTCCAATTACTGTGTACTTGTTTTATAACTTTATTATGATTGCTGTCCTGATGGAGATTTTTAGCGAGATGTCATATCTTACTTGGGATCTTTCTCAAGATAAACATCATTGAAGGCCAATAACCTGTAGTTCAAGGATAAATTCTTGTTCATGGGCTTCAGCCATCCATAGGAATGTTTCCAAACATAATCTTAACTGTTTCAGGACTCTTAGGGCAGAATGTAATAGCGAACAAACATGGTTTTCAGAATGTGATAGCAACCATGAGCAACAGAAGTGCTAAAAATATTTTTACCAGCTAGATAATCCCTTTAACCTCAAAATAGCTATTTTCATAGCGATGTATCTTGTCAGGAGTGGATACTGACAGCAAAACAACCTACAGCAATCCATGTCCATGCTCCATATGTACTCTGCACCCCTGATAATAACATGGTTGTGGTGGTCCCTTTATTTTTCCCTAGGCTCTTGTGCAGCGATACCTAAGATTGGTATATAAAACTATTAATTCCATTTTTTTTATATTTATCTAAAACTTTAATTTATTATTTTTCATTTTAAGTATTTTTTACCTATAACAAATGCTAATTAATCTGAATATAGCAGTGAATTGGGGGATTCATTGGTTTTAATCAGGCATCCACACTAGACAGTAGTTGGCTTCATTTTCTCGAGCCTGTGTTTCAATAGAAAATGGTCATCAAAGATGATCGCTAGAATTGGGGTAAAAGGCAAAAACATTGGGGTTGTCATTGTTCATAGTGTAAGAAAGAATTGGGACAAGGATCTGTAGAGTAAATCTTAAAAGAGCTGCTATTGCCAAAAGATCAATAGTTAGAATCGTCATATCAAGGAAAAAGGATTCATCACCATTCTCGAAGGTCAATAACATGGAAACCACAAGAGTATGCTCATGTTACCAATGATAACCAGATACACTGTAAATGTACAATAAGATCAGTACTAGAGAAATAATTAAATGTTCTTACAAGCTTTGCATTCAATATTTTATTACATTAATTATAAACAGAAACTGTATATGATATTGAAAGATGAGCATACCCTTTTGATTTCCACCTGAATGCACTAACTTTTCACATTATTGACTTTCATGTGCTTTGCCAAATAATTGTATACCGGTAATGTCAGCTCAAAACAGGATTCCACAGTCACACAGTCAATCACATCTACAGTATTTGTTATCCGATTGATTGAAGACACTAGACTTTAATCTCACCTTCAAATTATCAGCTAATCTTGAGGGTTCACATACTTTTGCCACTCAGACATGTGATGCTGGATCATTTTCCTCATTTAAAAAAAGTCTTGAATTGTGACTCATTTGTTTGATTTGGTTTTCCTTATCTACTTTTAGGACTTGTGTGAAAATCTGATGTAGTTGTAGATCAACTGTATACAAAAATATGGTAAATTCTGAAGAGTTCAAGAACTTTCATGCACCACTGAATGTAGATATATTTGCTATATCAAGGCAAGTTAGGCACCTTAGGTGACAACCCCTGTACTAAACTAACAGATAAACATCTTTTACAGAAACAGATTAACAGATAAAGCTAAATTATTGTAGTGTCATCTTCCAAGAAGAGAACTTAAGGACTATATTTTCCAGAAAAGAATATAGATTAAAGCATGGCCAGGTGACTAGTTTATGTGGCTTCTCCCCGCCTACTCAGCCAGCCTGACAAGTAGAGATGAGCGAACCGGTCGCGGTTCGGCTCGAGGTCGGTTCGCCGAACGGAGGTCTCGTTCGAGTTCGGCTCGTCGAACGTTCGACGAACCGAACTCGAACTGCATAGGAAACAATGGCAGGCAATCACAAACACAGAAAAACACCTAGAAAACACCCTCAAAGGTGTCCAAAAGGTGACAAACAACTCACAACACATGGGAAAGTGACAAGGACATATACTCATGTGAAAACAAAAGAGCTGGACAAGGAAAAAGAGGAGGACACACAGATATATGAGTATATGCAAGGAAACATCGATTCCATTATTGTGCAACTTGAGCCCTGCTCATTTTAGGCTTCCAATCTGGATAAATTGCCTGAGCTCGCCACGTACGCCTTGGGGATCTTGTCTTGTCCTGCAGCCAGCGTTCTCTCGGAACCTGTCTTCAGTGCTGCTGGTGGTCTGCTGGCAGATAAGCACACGCGTCTGTCCACTGACAATGTGGACATGGCTCTCAGAGGACTTTTCTTCCCCTGGGTCAGCCAGGGGACGGGAAAGGCACGCGTATTTTTGAGAGTGCTTCATGCAAAGCATCTTTTTCTTTTTCAAAAGGGGGCTCAACCGATGCCAGTCAAGTGGGGTGTGTGTGGCCCAGTTAGTGGCAACGAAGGAGACTGTGGTTGGAGTCCCCTCGCTGTGTCTCTAAAAGAACCAAGATGAACAAGTCATGGCTCTCAGAGGACTTTTCTTCCCCTGGGTCAGCCATGGGACGGGAAAGGCACGCGTATTTTTGAGAGTGCTTCATGCAAAGCATCTTTTTCTTTTTCAAAAGGGGGCTCAACCGATGCCATTCAAGTGGGGTGTGTGTGGCCCAGTTAGTGGCAACGAAGGAGACTGTGGTTGGAGTCCCCCCCTGTGTCTCTAAAATAACCAAGATGAACAAGTCATGGCTCTCAGAGGACTTTTCTTCCCCTGGGTCAGCCAGGGGACGGGAAAGGCACGCGTATTTTTGAGAGTGCTTCATGCAAAGCATCTTTTTCTTTTTCAAAAGGGGGCTCAACCGATGCCAGTCAAGTGGGGTGTGTGTGGCCCAGTTAGTGGAAACGAGGGAGATTGTGGTTGGAGTCCCCTCGCTGTGTCTCTAAAAGAACCAAGATGAACAAGTCATGGCTCTCAGAGGACTTTTCTTCCCCTGGGTTAGCCAGGGGACGGGAAAGGCACGCGTATTTTTGAGAGTGCTTCATGCAAAGCATCTTTTTCTTTTTCAAAAGGGGGCTCAACCGATGCCAGTCAAGTGGGGTGTGTGTGGCCCAGTTAGTGGCAACGAAGGAGACTGTGGTTGGAGTCCCCTCGCTGTGTCTCTAAAATAACCAAGATGAACAAGTCATGGCTCTCAGAGGACTTTTCTTCCCCTGGGTCAGCCAGGGGACGGGAAAGGCACGCGTATTTTTGAGAGTGCTTCATGCAAAGCATCTTTTTCTTTTTCAAAAGGGGGCTCAACCGATGCCAGTCAAGTGGGGTGTGTGTGGCCCAGTTAGTGGAAACGAGGGAGATTGTGGTTGGAGTCCCCTCGCTGTGTCTCTAAAAGAACCAAGATGAACAAGTCATGGCTCTCAGAGGACTTTTCTTCCCCTGGGTTAGCCAGGGGACGGGAAAGGCACGCGTATTTTTGAGAGTGCTTCATGCAAAGCATCTTTTTCTTTTTCAAAAGGGGGCTCAACCGATGCCAGTCAAGTGGGGTGTGTGTGGCCCAGTTAGTGGAAACGAGGGAGACTGTGGTTGGAGTCCCCTCGCTGTGTTTCTAAAAGAACCAAGATGAACAAGTCATGGCTCAGAGGACTTTTCTTCCCCTGGGTCAGCCAGGGGACGGGAAAGGCACGAGTATTTTTGAGAGTGCTTCATGCAAAGCATCTTTTTCTTTTTCAAAAGGGGGCTCAACCGATGCCAGTCAAGTGGGGTGTGTGTGGCCCAGTTAGTGGAAACGAGGGAGACTGTGGTTGGAGTCCCCTCGCTGTGTCTCTAAAAGAACCAAGATGAACAAGTCATGGCTCTCAGAGGACTTTTCTTCCCCTGGGTCAGCCAGGGGACGGGAAAGGCACGCGTATTTTTGAGAGTGCTTCATGCAAAGCATCTTTTTCTTTTTCAAAAGGGGGCTCAACCGATGCCAGTCAAGTGGGGTGTGTGTGGCCCAGTTAGTGGAAACGAGGGAGACTGTGGTTGGAGTCCCCTCGCTGTGTCTCTAAAAGAACCAAGATGAACAAGTCATGGCTCTCAGAGGACTTTTCTTCCCCTGGGTCAGCCAGGGGACGGGAAAGGCACGCGTATTTTTGAGAGTGCTTCATGCAAAGCATCTTTTTCTTTTTCAAAAGGGGGCTCAACCGATGCCAGTCAAGTGGGGTGTGTGTGGCCCAGTTAGTGGAAACGAGGGAGACTGTGGTTGGAGTCCCCTCGCTGTGTCTCTAAAAGAACCAAGATGAACAAGTCATGGCTCTCAGAGGACTTTTCTTCCCCTGGGTCAGCCAGGGGACGGGAAAGGCACGCGTATTTTTGAGAGTGCTTCATGCAAAGCATCTTTTTCTTTTTCAAAAGGGGGCTCAACCGATGCCAGTCAAGTGGGGTGTGTGTGGCCCAGTTAGTGGAAACGAGGGAGACTGTGGTTGGAGTCCCCTCGCTGTGTCTCTAAAAGAACCAAGATGAACAAGTCATGGCTCTCAGAGGACTTTTCTTCCCCTGGGTCAGCCAGGGGACGGGAAAGGCACGCGTATTTTTGAGAGTGCTTCATGCAAAGCATCTTTTTCTTTTTCAAAAGGGGGCTCAACCGATGCCAGTCAAGTGGGGTGTGTGTGGCCCAGTTAGTGGAAACGAGGGAGACTGTGGTTGGAGTCCCCTCGCTGTGTCTCTAAAAGAACCAAGATGAACAAGTCATGGCTCTCAGAGGACTTTTCTTCCCCTGGGTCAGCCAGGGGACGGGAAAGGCACGCGTATTTTTGAGAGTGCTTCATGCAAAGCATCTTTTTCTTTTTCAAAAGGGGGCTCAACCGATGCCAGTCAAGTGGGGTGTGTGTGGCCCAGTTAGTGGAAACGAGGGAGACTGTGGTTGGAGTCCCCTCGCTGTGTCTCTAAAAGAACCAAGATGAACAAGTCATGGCTCTCAGAGGACTTTTCTTCCCCTGGGTCAGCCAGGGGATGGGAAAGGCACGCGTATTTTTGAGAGTGCTTCATGCAAAGCATCTTTTTCTTTTTCAAAAGGGGGCTCAAACGATGCCAGTCAAGTGGGGTGTGTGTGGCCCAGTTAGTGGAAACGAGGGAGACTGTGGTTGGAGTCCCCTCACTGTGTTTTACATGCTTTTAGAAGGGCATGACATGGCTTGGAGGTTGACTTTCATCATCTGCAAACTGTTGGCTACCAAAATGCTGCCTTTCCAACAAATGTGGTTATAGACAATGAGGAACATACTGATGAAGATGAGACGCAGATACCCGATTGGGATGACAACTTAAATATTCGGTCAGGGCAAGAAGAGGCTCTGTCTGAGGGGGAGGGGAGTGCAAACACAACAATTGATGATGAAGTCCTAGATCCCACCTACTGTCAACCCACAGTCAGATACTCGAGGAGGTCAACAGAGGCGGTGGAGGAGGATGCAACCGACGTCGAAGTAACCTTGCGCCTTCCTGGACACAGTCGGAGCACTGGTAGCACGTCTACAACTGCATCCTCAGCCAACACTCTGCCTCTGAGCATTATTCGGGGTGGATCAACAGGTCGCATGGCCTCTAAGCCTTGCCTAGCCTGGTCCTTTTTTGACATAAAAAACGATCGCCCTAATTATGTGATCTGTAACATTTGGCATGGTTATCTTAGTAGAGGTCAAAACCTCAGCAGTTTGACAACTTCTTCCATGAATCGTCACATGAATAAATATCATATGGCCTGGTGGGAAGCTCACCATGCTGCAATGCGGCCTAGCGGAGCCAACCATCCACCGCCTGCCCCTTCCAGTGCATCCGCGCGCTCGTCATCTTCTAGGACTGTGGGGACAGCTGTCACACCTGTTTTTCCACCCACAACTTCCACCACTGTAAACGCAACAGGCAGTTTGCTTGGTAGGTCGTCAGTTGGTTTGGAAGGGGAAACAAGTGATTGTGTACAGCTCTCTCAAACATCGATAGCACCAACGTTGGATGAAGGCAACATCATGTTTCCGCCTGCACTTTCCTCACAAACCTGCATTTTTCCAGGGACACCCTACTCAACACCGTCTACACTCAGCAGCCAGATCTCTGTCCCTCAGATGTGGTCAAATAAAAGGCCACTTCCTGCGACCCATGACAAAGCTAAGAGGTTGACTCTATCCCTCTGTAAGCTGTTGGCTACCGAAATGCTGCCTTTCCGCCTAGTGGACACACAGGATTTTAGAGACCTTATGTCTGTCGCTGTGCCCCAGTACCAGATGCCTAGTCGCCACTACTTCTCTAAGAAAGGTGTGCCCGCGCTACACCAGCATGTCACACACAACATCACCGCTTCCTTGAGAAACTCTGTGTGTGAACGGGTGCATTTCACCACCGATACTTGGACCAGTAAGCATGGACAGGGACGTTACATGTCGCTGACTGGCCACTGGGTAACTATGGTGATAGATGGTGAAGGGTCTGCTGCACAAGTCTTGCCGTCCACACGACTTGTGTGTCAATCCTCTGTCCAAGTTCCGCCACTGCTTCTGCATCCTCCACCTCATCTGGGTCCTCCACCTCCGCCCCAAGCCTGCCTGGTCAGGCCACCAGCGTTCTCACTGCGCAGAAGGAATCACGCAACCCTCATTACTATGCTGGCAGCAGAGCGCAACGGCATCAGGCGGTCTTTAGCTTGACATGTCTTGGGAATAAGAGTCACACAGCTGAGGAGTTGTGGTCAGCTCTGCGGTCCGAGTTTCATAAATGGTTGTCTCCACTCAACCTGCAGCCTGGTAAGGCCGTGTGCGACAATGCTGCAAACCTGGGTGCGGCCCTTCGCCTGGGCAAGGTGACACACGTACCTTGTATGGCTCACGTGTTGAACCTTGTCGTCCAGCAATTTTTAACACACTATCCCGGCCTAGATGGCCTTCTGAACAGGGCACGAAAACTGTCTGCTCACTTCCGCCGTTCAAGCGCCGCAGCTGAGCGACTTGCATCGCTCCAGAAGTCTTTCGGCCTGCCGGTTCATCGCCTGAAATGCGATGTGGCGACACGCTGGAATTCAACTCTCCACATGTTACAGCGACTGTGGCAGCACCGCAGAGCCATGGTGCAATACGTCATGACGTATAGCCTGGGCCAACGAGATGCAGAGGTGGGGCAGATCACCCTGATGGAGTGATCTCAGATCAAGGACCTATGCACCCTTCTGCACAGTTTCGACATGGCGACGAATATGTTTAGCGCTGACAATGCCATTATCATCATGACGATTCCAGTCATTTACATGCTGGAGCACACGCTAAACACTATTCGGAGTCAGGGGGTGGGACAACAGGAAGGGGAGGAACTACAGGAGGATTCATATGCGCAAGACACAACAACATCACCAAGGTCCAGACGTTCATCATCACCAACGCGGCAGGCATGGGACCATGGGGGACAGGGATCAACAAGGGCGCATGGTAGCAGGAGAGATGTTGAGGAAGGTGCAGGAGGACATGAAGATATGGAGGACGAACTGTCCATGGACATGGAAGACTCAGCAGATGAGGGGGAGCTTGGTCAAATTTCAGTTGAAAGAGGTTGGGGGGAGATGTCAGAGGAAGAAAGAACGGTTAGCACCTCTATGCCACAAACACAGCGTGGACTTGGTCCGCATGGCTGCGCAAGACACATGAGTGCCTTCTTGTTGCACTACCTCCAACATGACCCTCGTATTGTCAAAATTAGAAGTGATGATGACTACTAGCTTGCCACACTATTAGATTCCCGGTACAAGTCCAAATTTTGTGACATAATTCCACCCATAGAAAGGGACGCACGTATGCAGGAGTATCAGCAGAAGCTGTTATTCGATCTTAGCTCGGCTTTTCCACCAAACAACCGTGCAGGTGAAGGGAGTGATTCTTCCAGTTGTAACTTGACAAACATGGGACAGCCTCGTCATCTTCAACAGTCTACCCGTACCAGTAGGACCGGATCTGGTGCTGGTAACAGCAATTTTATGGAATCTTTTAATAATTTTTTTAGACCCTCCTTTGCAAGGCCACCAGAGACAACAAGTCTGACACATAGTCAACAGATGGAGAGGATGATACAGGAGTATCTCCAAATGAACATCGATGCAATGACTTTTCAAATGGAGCCTTGCTCCTTTTGGGCTTCAAATCTAGAAAAATGTCCAGAGCTCTCCAGTTACGCCTTGAAGATTTTGTCGTGTCCAGCTGCCAGCGTTGTCTCTGAACGTGTCTTCAGTGCTGCTGGGTGTGTGCTGACAGATAAGCGCACGCGTCTGTCCAGTGACAATGTGGACAGACTGACGTTCATCAAAATGAACAAGTCGTGGATCCAGAAGGAATTTACTACCCCTGTGTCATCCTGGGGAGAGTAAATGCTTGTGGATTTGGAATGTGCTTGATGCAAATCAAAACATCCTGTTTGCAACTAGGGCACAAGTGCTGCCACTGAATGGGTGGGTGTGTGTGGGGCACAATTTTTGGAAAAAAGGGAGGCTACGCTTGGAGTAACCCTTGCTTACATTGTTTTTAAAAGGAGACAAGATGACCAAGTCATGGTTCAGCAAAGACTTTATCTACCTACCCCGGTGTCATGCTGGGGACGGTTAATTATGGCGTATTTTTGAATGTGCTTGATGCAAATCAAAACATCCTGTTTGCAGCTATGGCACAAGTGCTGCCACTGATGGGGTGTCTGTGTGCCCAATTTTTGGAAAAAAGGTAGACTTCGCTTGGAGTAACCCTTGCTTGCTGTGTTTTTTAAAAATGATACAAGATGAACAGATCTGAAGGCAAGATGAAGGCAACATCATGTCTCCGCCTGCACTTTCCTCACAAACCTGCATTTTTCCAGGGACACCCTACTCAACACCGTCTACAGACAGCAGCCAGATCTCTGTCCCTCAGATGTGGACAAATAAAAGGCCATTTCCTGCGACCCATGACAAAGCTAAGAGGTTGACTTTATCCCTCTGTAAGCTCTTGGCTACGGAAATGCTGCCTTTCCGCATGGTGGACACACAGGATTTTAGAGACCTTATGTCTGTCACTGTGCCCCAGTACCAGATGCCCAGTCGCCACTACTTCTCTAAGAAAGGTGTGCCTGCGCTACACCAGCATGTCGCACACAACATCACCGCTTCCTTGAGAAACTCTGTGTGTGAACAGGTGCATTTCACCACCGATACTTGGACCAGTAAGCATGGATAGGGACGTTACATGTCGCTGACTGGGCACTGGCAAACTATGGTGAGAGATGGAGAAGGGTCTGCTGTACAAGTCTTGCCGTCCCCACGAGTTGTTTCAATCCTTGTTCTGTATGTAGAAGTTAATACACTGCTTCTGCCTCTTCAACCTCGTGTGGGTCCTCCACCTTGGCGCAAACCCTGTGTGGTCAGGCCACCCTTCCTTGCAACTGCGCACAAGGACTACCACACACCTCCTTACTATGCTGGCAGCAGAGCTCAATGCCATCAGGCGGTCAAAGTTTTACTTTGAAATGTATGGGAAATGTGAGTCACACCGCTATTCCAGAGAATAGTAGTCAGGCAGGGTCAAAACATTAATTGAGGAACAGGAACAGAATGGGACGGCCATGACTTAATCAGAAAACAAGCAGAGGTGAAATGCGGATCGGCCAACAAGGTACATAAACAGCAAGCAGGAAAAGTAGTCAGGTAACAAGCACAGAAAATCATAAAACTGAACTGGGGGTAAAATTAACCAGAGGTTCATAGCTATGTCTGGCAGTGGTCTGCAGACAGGATGGGCATAAAAAAGGGTGTGGTGTCTTCACATTGGTTGTAGCTGAATGATGGTATTTCATCTGTGAGATACCCACCAGCTACATTCAGCCAGAGATTCTGCATCTGTCAAGGTAATGCAGCCCAGTGGGTGAGCATAACCTGCGTCCACCTGCGCCGCTGGCATCGACTCCTCTCCCATCATCAGCACTATGCATGAAAGGAACACGTTGTCACCTGGCGACTGGAGTACAAATTGCCGGAGCGGACTCCGTTGGTGACTTAACAGCCGTGTGCGTCAATGATGCAAACCTGGCTGCGGGCCATCCTCAGGGCAATGTGACACACGTGCCTTGTATGGCTCACGTGTTGAATCTGATTCTCCAGCAATTTTTAAAACACCATCACGGCCTACATGACCTTGTGCAGCGTGCACGCTCGCTATGTGCTCACTTCCAGCGTGCGCACACAGCAGCTCCACAACTTTCATCACTCCGGAAGTCTTAGGGTCTGGCAGTTAAACGCCGGAAATGCGATGTTCCGACACGCAGGAATTGGAATCTGCACATGTTGCAGCGTGTGTGGCAGCACCGCAGAGCCCTGCTGAAATACGGTATGACATATAGCCTGGGATAACTTGATCCAGAGGTGGTGCAGATCACGCTGCTGGAGTGGTGTCAGATCAAGGACCTATGCACCCTGCTACACAGTTCACAAATGTCGACGAAGATGTTTAGCACTGGCAATGTCATTCTCAGCGTGACAATTCTGGTCATCTACATGATGGAGCACACTGTAATTATTATTCGGAGTCAGGTGTTGGGACAAGAGGAAGGGGAGGAAGTACAGGAGGAGTCATATGCCGAAGGGATAACAAGATCTACGAGGTCCAGATGGTCAGCGGCACCTATGCGGCAGTCATGGTGAGGGAGAGGGATTAACAAGGGCGCATAGTATCAGCAAAAAGTGTTGATGAAAGT
Organism: Anomaloglossus baeobatrachus; assembly: GCF_048569485.1. NCBI lineage: Eukaryota > Metazoa > Chordata > Amphibia > Anura > Aromobatidae > Anomaloglossus > Anomaloglossus baeobatrachus. The sequence continues at coordinate 150,539,522 of NC_134354.1, forward strand.
GCAGGAGCCCATGAAGAAATGGAGGACAAACTGGCGATGGGCATGGAAGACTCAGCAGATGAGTGAGAGCTTGCTCACATTTCGGTTGTGCGAGGTAGTGGGGAGAGGGCAGAGGAAGGATGCACGATTCTCACCTCTCTGCCACCAACACACCAAGGACTTGGTCCTCCTGGATGCACAAGACACATGAGTGCCTTCTTGCTGCACTACCTACATAACCCTCGGATTGTATGAATTTGAAGTAATCCTGAATACTGGGTTGCCACACTGTTAGATCCCCGGTACAAGACAAAATTTGGCGAACTAATTCCTGCCATAGAAATAGACGCACGTATACAGGAGTATCTGCAGAATGTGGTACGCAATCTTAGATCTACTTTTCCACTAAACACCAGTGCTGCACAGAGTGAATCTCAACGCTTTGTCATGGATAGGAGGAAATGGTCTTTTACTTGTCCACATGGGAGGGACCGAGGGATGGCTGCTGTGCTGAGATGGCGTTGAGTACGGTGTCCCTGCACAGTTGCACTTTTGGTCATATCCCAAAATGAGTTGAAAAAGGACAGATGCTGTTGGAAAGGGGAACAGGTGTGTTGGAAAGGGGAAAAAAGTTTTGGTCCGTGGATTTGGTGGTTAAGCAACTGTAACATTTGCTGAAGAAACAACATCTGTTACAGTGGGACTGGCAGATTTGGATAAAGTGGTATATACTATGTTACCGCTATATAACGAAAATTAATAAGAAAAGAAAGAGAAAGGTATATATCCCCATCAGCAGTCAGTGTCCACCGTGCTCCCAGTTGGAAAAGGAGAGGTTGGCAACTTGAAGGTTTGGTGGAGGATACAGAGCTGTGTGGCTATGAAACTAATAGTAGCCTGAACCGAGTTAGACGCCATTCAGATCTGGAGACTGTGAGCCCTGTTAGCGTCACAGGGTCCACATGCCCACCCAGCCCAGGAACTACCTGTTAACAACACAGGGGCCATTGAGTACGCTGACCGTGTGCGTAGGGGCCACACCTGTGGACAGCAGGTGCATCAGCAGCAGCAGGCCTGTTAATGCCACTGGGCTGCACAAGCAGGACTGTTAGGACAGGAGCTGGTCTTAACCGTTCTGCGTTACCAACTGTGGTGGTGGCCTGCATCCACCACCCTATCCCTGCCTACCTCTGGCCTAAAGCCGCAATGGGTTCAACACATGGAGGTGTGCTCTTTCGGAGCATAATAGAAGACTGCGCACCTCCTTGTTGGCTCCAGCCCCTTTTATAACCTGGGTCCGCCCCAAACCAGGGTGAACCACAATGCACCTCCTGGAGACAAAAGTAGAGTGACACGTCATCAGTGGCATAACTAGCGTCCTATTTGGAAACGCAACTTCAATTATGACCTCATGGCTGCCATGACCCAAACACCTCACCAGTCATCGTCTGACCATCAATAATGCGGTGACAAGTCATAGGTGTGGGCCTCTGCAAGCCATTTGGGAGGACACCTGATGCCCTGTGGTCTATATGGGACCCCCACATCAGGGCCAGGGCCAAACAGTTCATTACCGGACCTAGTCTCTGATGCAGGAAGTGCCTGAGCATGCTCAGTAGCATGAAATACAGTCTCTGAAAAAAGACTATCAGCTTTAGCATGGTGTCTAGGCACAAAACAGGACTTAGACCCGGCACGGAATGCAAGCACCAGTGCAAAGAGGCTTTTCACACTTAGTGTGGGAGCATGCGCTGTATCCCGAAAAGAAGACTCAGCGTCAGGAATAACACAGTCAGGCTGAGCATACTCACTACGCGAAACACTGTAATTATGCTGCAGCTGGGGTACATCGGCACACGCATGCGCACTAGCTGACTCTCCACACTTAGACGTGGAGGGGAAATTGCTCTTGGAGATGCTGTCTATGAACAGAAGGAAAAGCTAAAGGAAGCCTGACTTTCTATCCCTCCGAATTATGAAATGCATCAATGAATTCCATGAGTTTGCTATAACATTAGCGTATCAAAATGTGCATGAGGGTGTGATGTAGAGGTGCTAGAAATAGCTTGTCACCAGTGGGGCACTAATGGAATACAACAGCCAGTTCTATGATGCCACTAAATGGCAGTATATTGTGCTATCATTATAGCTTATTAAAAACAGAGCAGGAGGTTGTCATGCAGAGGTGCTGCACATAGATTTGCAGTAGTGTGAATAGACAAAAGTACAATAGCCACGTTTAGGATACAACTAGGTACAGTGAGTGTTTGCTAGTATAATGGCTGAGTTTAAAAAAGTTTGAGTGTGCAATGCAGGCAGACGTGCTGCAAATAACGTTCCAATACTGTGAATAGACAAAAGTACAATAGCCACGTTTAGGATACAATTAGGTACACTGAGTGTTTGCTAGTATAATGGCTGAGTTAAAAAAAGTTAGAGTGTGCAATGCAGGCAGACGTGCTGCAAATAACGTTCCAATACTGTGAATAGACAAAAGTACAATAGCCACGTTTAGGATACAACTAGGTACAGTGAGTGATTGCTAGTATAATGGCTGAGTTAAAAAAAGTTAGAGTGTGCAATGCAGGCAGACGTGCTGCAAATATCGTTCCAATACTGTGAATTGACAAAAGTACAATAGCCACGTTTAGGATGCCACTAGGTACACTGAGTGTTTGCTAGTATAATGGCTGAGTTTAAAAAAGTTAGAGTGTGCAATGCAGGCAGACGTGCTGCAAATAACGTTCCAATACTGTGAATAGACAAAAGTACAATAGCCACGTTTAGGATACAACTAGGTACAGTGAGTGATTGCTAGTATAATGGCTGAGTTAAAAAAAGTTAGAGTGTGCAATGCAGGCAGACGTGCTGCAAATATCGTTCCAATACTGTGAATTGACAAAAGTACAATAGCCACGTTTAGGATACAACTAGGTACACTGAGTGTTTGCTAGTATAATGGCTGAGTTTAAAAAAGTTTGAGTGTGCAATGCAGGCAGACATGCTGCAAATATGTTTACAATAGTGTGAATAGACAAAAGTACAATAGCCACGTTTAGGATGCCACTAGGTACACTGAGTGTTTGCTAGTATAATGGCTGAGTTTAAAAAAGTTTGAGTGTGCAATGCAGGCAGACATGCTGCAAATATGTTTACAATAGTGTGAATAGACAAAAGTACAATAGCCACGTTTAGGATGCCACTAGGTACACTGAGTGTTTGCTAGTATAATGGCTGAGTTTAAAAAAGTTAGAGTGTGCAATGCAGGCAGACGTGCTGCAAATATCGTTCCAATACTGTGAATTGACAAAAGTACAATAGCCACGTTTAGGATACAACTAGGTACAGTGAGTGATTGCTAGTATAATGGCTGAGTTAAAAAAAGTTAGAGTGTGCAATGCAGGCAGACGTGCTGCAAATAACGTTCCAATACTATGAATAGACAAAAGTACAATAGCCACGTTTAGGATACAACTAGGTACAGTGAGTGATTGCTAGTATAATGGCTGAGTTAAAAAAAGTTAGAGTGTGCAATGCAGGCAGACGTGCTGCAAATATCGTTCCAATACTGTGAATTGACAAAAGTACAATAGCCACGTTTAGGATACAACTAGGTACACTGAGTGTTTGCTAGTATAATGGCTGAGTTTAAAAAAGTTTGAGTGTGCAATGCAGGCAGACATGCTGCAAATATGTTTACAATAGTGTGAATAGACAAAAGTACAATAGCCACGTTTAGGATGCCACTAGGTACACTGAGTGTTTGCTAGTATAATGGCTGAGTTTAAAAAAGTTTGAGTGTGCAATGCAGGCAGACATGCTGCAAATATGTTTACAATAGTGTGAATAGACAAAAGTACAATAGCCACGTTTAGGATGCCACTAGGTACACTGAGTGTTTGCTAGTATAATGGCTGAGTTTAAAAAAGTTAGAGTGTGCAATGCAGGCAGACGTGCTGCAAATATCGTTCCAATACTGTGAATTGACAAAAGTACAATAGCCACGTTTATGATACAACTAGGTACAGTGAGTGATTGCTAGTATAATGGCTGAGTTAAAAAAAGTTAGAGTGTGCAATGCAGGCAGACGGGCTGCAAATATCGTTCCAATAGTGTGAATAGACAAAAGTACAATAGCCACGTTTAGGATACAACTAGGTACAGTGAGTGTTTGCTAGTATAATGGCTGAGTTTAAAAAAGTTTGAGTGTGCAATGCAGGCAGACATGCTGCAAATATGTTTACAATAGTGTGAATAGACAAAAGTACAATAGCCACGTTTAGGATGCCACTAGGTACACTGAGTGTTTGCTAGTATAATGGCTGAGTTTAAAAAAGTTAGAGTGTGCAATGCAGGCAGACGTGCTGCAAATATCGTTCCAATACTGTGAATTGACAAAAGTACAATAGCCACGTTTAGGATACAACTAGGTACAGTGAGTGTTTGCTAGTATAATGGCTGAGTTTAAAAAAGTTAGAGTGTGCAATGCAGGCAGACGTGCTGCAAATAACGTTCCAATACTGTGAATAGACAAAAGTACAATAGCCACGTTTAGGATACAACTAGGTACAGTGAGTGATTGCTAGTATAATGGCTGAGTTAAAAAAAGTTAGAGTGTGCAATGCAGGCAGACGTGCTGCAAATATCGTTCCAATACTGTGAATTGACAAAAGTACAATAGCCACGTTTAGGATACAATTAGGTACACTGAGTGTTTGCTAGTATAATGGCTGAGTTTAAAAAAGTTGGAGTGTGCAATGCAGGCAGACGTGCTCTGCAAATGTCTTTGCACTAGTGGGACTATAGCAAAGTCCAATAGCCACGTTTAGGATGCCACTAGGTACACTGAGTGTTTGCTAGTAAAATGGCTTAGTTATAATGAGTTGGAGTGTGCAATGCAGGCAGACGTGCTCTGCAAATGTCTTTGCACTAGTGGGACTATAGCAAAGTCCAATAGCCACGTTTAGGATGCCACTAGGTACACTGAGTGTTTGCTAGTAAAATGGCTTAGTTTAAAAAAGTTGGAGTGTGCAATGCAGGCAGACGTGCTCTGCAAATGTCTTTGCACTAGTGGGACTATAGCAAAGTCCAATAGCCACGTTTAGGATGCCACTAGGTACACTGAGTGTTTGCTAGTAAAATGGCTTAGTTATAATGAGTTGGAGTGTGCAATGCAGGCAGACGTGCTCTGCAAATGTCTTTGCACTAGTGGGACTATAGCAAACTCCAATAGCCACGTTTAGGATGCCACTAGGTACACTGAGTGTTTGCTAGTAAAATGGCTTAGTTTAAAAAAGTTGGAGTGTGCAATGCAGGCAGACGTGCTCTGCAAATGTCTTTGCACTAGTGGGACTATAGCAAAGTCCAATAGCCACGTTTAGGATGCCACTAGGTACACTGAGTGTTTGCTAGGAAAATGGCTTAGTTTAAAAAAGTTGGAGTGTGCAATGCAGGCAGACGTGCTCTGCAAATGTCTTTGCACTAGTGGGACTATAGCAAAGTCCAATAGCCACGTTTAGGATGCCACTAGGTACACTGAGTGTTTGCTAGTATAATGGCTGAGTTTGAAAAAGTTTGAGTGTGCAATGCAGGCAGACATGCTGCAAATATGTTTACAATAGTGTGAATAGACAAAAGTACAATAGCCACGTTTAGGATGCCACTAGGTACACTGAGTGTTTGCTAGTATAATGGCTGAGTTTAAAAAAGTTAGAGTGTGCAATGCAGGCAGACGTGCTGCAAATATCGTTCCAATACTGTGAATTGACAAAAGTACAATAGCCACGTTTAGGATACAACTAGGTACAGTGAGTGTTTGCTAGTATAATGGCTGAGTTTAAAAAAGTTAGAGTGTGCAATGCAGGCAGACGTGCTGCAAATAACGTTCCAATACTGTGAATAGACAAAAGTACAATAGCCACGTTTAGGATACAACTAGGTACAGTGAGTGATTGCTAGTATAATGGCTGAGTTAAAAAAAAGTTAGAGTGTGCAATGCAGGCAGACGTGCTGCAAATATCGTTCCAATACTGTGAATTGACAAAAGTACAATAGCCACGTTTAGGATACAATTAGGTACACTGAGTGTTTGCTAGTATAATGGCTGAGTTTAAAAAAGTTGGAGTGTGCAATGCAGGCAGACGTGCTCTGCAAATGTCTTTGCACTAGTGGGACTATAGCAAAGTCCAATAGCCACGTTTAGGATGCCACTAGGTACACTGAGTGTTTGCTAGTAAAATGGCTTAGTTATAATGAGTTGGAGTGTGCAATGCAGGCAGACGTGCTCTGCAAATGTCTTTGCACTAGTGGGACTATAGCAAAGTCCAATAGCCACGTTTAGGATGCCACTAGGTACACTGAGTGTTTGCTAGTAAAATGGCTTAGTTTAAAAAAGTTGGAGTGTGCAATGCAGGCAGACGTGCTCTGCAAATGTCTTTGCACTAGTGGGACTATAGCAAAGTCCAATAGCCACGTTTAGGATGCCACTAGGTACACTGAGTGTTTGCTAGTAAAATGGCTTAGTTATAATGAGTTGGAGTGTGCAATGCAGGCAGACGTGCTCTGCAAATGTCTTTGCACTAGTGGGACTATAGCAAACTCCAATAGCCACGTTTAGGATGCCACTAGGTACACTGAGTGTTTGCTAGTAAAATGGCTTAGTTTAAAAAAGTTGGAGTGTGCAATGCAGGCAGACGTGCTCTGCAAATGTCTTTGCACTAGTGGGACTATAGCAAAGTCCAATAGCCACGTTTAGGATGCCACTAGGTACACTGAGTGTTTGCTAGGAAAATGGCTTAGTTTAAAAAAGTTGGAGTGTGCAATGCAGGCAGACGTGCTCTGCAAATGTCTTTGCACTAGTGGGACTATAGCAAAGTCCAATAGCCACGTTTAGGATGCCACTAGGTACACTGAGTGTTTGCTAGGAAAATGGCTTAGTTTAAAAAAGTTGGAGTGTGCAATGCAGGCAGACGTGCTCTGCAAATGTCTTTGCACTAGTGGGACTATAGCAAAGTCCAATAGCCACAGATAGGATGCCACTAGGTACACTGACTGTTTGCTAGTATAATGGCTTAGTTATAATGAGTTGGAGTGTGCAGAGGACAAGAGGGTACAGTGGCAGGATTGTGGTGCTCTGGGTAGAGGAATGGAAGCCTGCCTTTCTATTCCCTCCTAATGGTGAAATGCAGGGAGGAAATCCCTGACCTTGGCTACACAGACGCTGTTGCTGTTTGCAGGACCTGTCACCTATGGCTCTCTGACCCTGCCGGTTTGAGCCCTTAAAAGGACTGCTATAAAGTGCTCTCCCTAAGCTGTCTAACGCTGTGTATGCAGCGCATACAGCTGTATCGGCTATAGGACTCAGGAGGACGGAGCTGCGACAGTGATGTCTGACACCAAAGACGCAGAAGGCAGATAATGACGTCCTGGAAGAAAATGTCCGGTTTTATAATGCAGGGACATGTGACATGGACATCCTATCACACATGCCGTTGCTTCTCTGGCTCAAAGTCCACTTAGCTGTGTGTGTGTCTGGGATTGGCTGACATGCTGGCCCGCCCCACAAGACGCGCGCGCTTAGGGAAGGAAGACAAGAAAAAAAAAAAAAAAAATGGCGATCGCCATTATACAAACAGCAGTCATCTGAAGGCGCTGTTCACGCACACTATACACTGAAATGTGATAATAGTGTGATTCACAGAGTGACTTACACTATTACAGCAGAAACCAAGCTATGATTTAGCTTGTTTTTTGCTGCTAGAACCGTTCTCGAACGTTTCTAGAACTATCGAGCTTTTGCAAAAAGCTCGAGTTCTAGTTCGATCTAGAACATGCCCCAAAATCACTCGAGCCTAGAACTGGAGAACCTCGAACCACGAACCGCGCTCAACTCTACTGACAAGTCTCTTCCTATACATACACATACTTAAGACAGAGTATGCCTACCTGAGCGGATGGGGAGTAATTGGCAGGGATGTACCTATTAAAGGTGCTTTACACGCTGCGACATCGCTAGCATCGGCTAGCAATGTCGCGTGCGATAGCACCCGCCCCCGTCGGTGGCACGATATGTGGTGATCGCTGCTGTAGCAAACATTATCGCTACGGCAGCGTCACACGCACATACCTGCTCTGCGACGTCGATGTGACCGGCGAACCGCCTCCTTTCTAAGGGGGTGGTTCGTTCAGCATCACAGAGATGTCACAGCAGCATCACTGAACCGCCGCCCAATAGGAAAGGAGGGGCGAAGATGAGCGGCTGGAACATGCCGCCCACCTTCTTCCTTCCTCCTTTTCCGGTGTACGCAGGTAAGGAGATGTTTGTCGTTCCTGCGGTGTCACACACAGTGATGTGTGCTGCTGCAGGAATGACAAACAACATTGTTACTGCAGCAGCAACGATAATTGGGAAGAGGGGGGCCTGTCACCGATGAGCGATTTTGAACGTTTTTGCGACGATTCAAAATCGCTCATAGGTGTCACACACAACGACATCGCTAAAGCGGATGGATGTGCATCACAAATTCCATGACCCCCAACGAGATCGCTTTAGCGATCTAGTAGCGTGTAAAGCCACCTTTAGATTAGTCACTTTTTGCCAAGCTACATCTTCAACTATGTGGTTCTTTGAATCTCCACAGCGTTTCAGAGTAAAACATATATGTTGAGAATGCTGAATGTGTGAAACAGCTGAAAGGTTCATTTTAAATTGAAGTTAAAGGGAGCCTGTCACCAGATTTGGCGATTATAAACCGCGGCCATCACCAGTAGTATACTGGATTCTAGAATGCAGTATATAAGAGCCCAAGCCACTGTGTAGAATGTAAAAACACTTTTACTTTACTCAACTAGGAGGCGTTCCAGTCCAATGGATGTTGCTGCTCTCTGGTCTGACGCTTCCTCTCTGCGGCGATCGCCGGAGGCCCATGTGCATGACGCATCCTATGCTCTATAGAATGTAAGCCCACAAGAGCAGGGCCCTCTTCCCTCTGTACTAGTCTATGTATGTAACCCCTTCTCATGTACAGCACCATGGAATTAATGGTGCTCTATAAATATATAATAATAATAATAATGTCATGCACACTGGCCGGCATTGAGGTCCTCTGCAGGCGCATTTTGATCTGCTCTGCTCAGGGCAGATCAAAGTATTGTAGTGCGCATGCGGTCTTCAACCTTCCCTTGAGCCTGCGCATTACAGTATTTTGATCTGTCCTCAGCAATGTTAGCCTGTGTGGATGATGTAGATGCGTCATCCACACTGGGGGCTGGTATTAGGAGGATGGCAATCGCAGCAGAGAGGGGGCGCCAGACCGGAGAGCAGTGATGCCCATCGGACAACATGGCCCCTAAGGGAGAAAGTGTTTTTTACATTATTCAATGTGGCCTGGGCTCTTATATACAGTATTCTAGAATTCTGTATATGAGAGCTCAGTGGTGGTGGCAGCAGCTTATAGTCGCCAAATCTGGTGATAGTTTCCTTTTAAGCAGCTATCAATACAAGCACCAAGGGTGTGAAAGAATCTTGTAAAGTGCAAACTAACACATCTAGCCTTCACCCCCTAAAGGTACCATTGGGAACATGTTGAGAGACTTCCCCCCCCAGAAACATTAGATTTCAATCACATTCCACTAATTGGTACAGGATCTGATGACAACCTAATTTATATAGTAGTCTCTCTACAATCTAAAGCCTATAGGCAGTGCTATGTTTCACTGAAAAGGGATTAGCCTAGTTGTAGATCTTCAGCTGTGTAATAATATACCAGGTAACTTATCTGCTGTTATCTTGTTATCATGGTGTAACTTTCCCTGTTGCAGTTTCCTGATCTAGAGTTTAGTAATTTCGGTGATCAGATAAGAAAAGGGCGAGGTCTTGATTGTGATCAGGGAAAATGTGATACATTATCAATAAAGATATATTAAAGATATATGAAAATTCTAGACTAACAGACATAATATATACAAAGTCAAGATATAGTATAAAAAAAGTACTGTAGATGGAGAACCCCTTTGAAATGTTTTTCCCCTTTTTTCATTGAAAACATTACAGTTTTTCACACCCAATATTCAAGCACCACTCCAGAGGAATTTTATTGCACTGCTGCAGTGGTGCTTTAAATTTAAGTCTCCGTGTCTGATACTCACCTGCCGCCATTTTAATTTTTTCCCAGCTTCACTCTTGCCGGTTTCCTGTGATTTATGACTTGGTAGCAGCTCCCGATTTTCATGGCTCGTATCACAGGTCACAAATCAATACAATTCAATGAAAGCCTAGTTCTGTCTCTCATAGAGTTGCATTGGGAGCTTTTGATATAACTTCGTATTTCTGGCCAGTCAGAATTTACGGGCACAAAATGGCTCCGTGAGACCAGAGCGGTAATGAAAAACGATGAAGAGGCCAGAAGGTTAGTATATGACAAAGGGCTTGCAATTAAAGGGAACCTGTCACAAGAATTTTCGCTATTAAACTAAAAGAATCCCCTTCTGCAGCTCATGGGCTGCATTCTATAAAGGTTCATCTTGCTACTGGCCCCCCTTTCAGACCTACATAACAACTTTATAAAATACTAGCTGTACTACCCGGCTTCGCCCAGGTTAATAAATGTTGTTAACAAAATAGAATGTATTAACAAAAATTTATTCTGCACACAAAAACCACAAAACAAATAGATAGAAATGTAATTATTATAAGGCAAAAACTAAGCTAATAGAAGCATTTCACAACATATATTTCAACACCACAGATATTCCACACAGATTTAAGTACAGTGCCTACAAGTAGTATTCAACCGCTTGCAGATTTAGCAGGTTTACACATTCGGAATTAACTTGGCATTGTGACATTTGGACTGTAGATCAGCCAGGAACTGTGAAATGCACTGCAGCAAAAAAGATTATTTATTTCTTTTTTATTTTTTTTTTTTAAATTGTGAAAAGTTTATTCAGAGGGTAATTTATTATTCAACCCCTCAAACCACCAGAATTCTGTTTGGTTCCCCTAAAGTATTAAGAAGTATTTCAGGCACAAAGAACAATGAGCTTCACATGTTTGGATTAATTATCTCTTTTTCCAGCCTTTTCTGACTAATTAAGACTCTCCCCAAACTTGTGAACAGCACTCATACTTGGTCAACATGGGAAAGACAAAGGAGCATTGCAAGGCCATCAGAGACAAGATCGTGGAGGGTCACAAGGCTGGCAAGGGGTACAAAACCCTTTCCAAGGAGTTGGGCCTACCTGTCTCCACTGTTGGGAGCATCATCTGGAAGTGGAAGGCTTATGGAACTACTGTTAGCCTTCCACGGCCTGGACAGCCTTTGAAAGTTTCCACCCGTGCCGAGGCCAGGCTTGTCCGAAGAGTCAAGGCTAACCCAAGGACAACAAGGAAGGAGCTCCGGGAAGATCTCATGGCAGTGGAGACATTGGTTTCAGTCAATACCATAAGTAACGTACTCCACTGCAATGGATCCACTGTGTGTGGATCCTGCACTGGATCTACACACAGTCTCCACGTCCAGCAGCGGTGCAGGACCACAGCCTCATCACTTTCCGGTTCCACCGGTGATATTATACATACAGGCTGATGTGATAGAGTGGTACAGCAACATCTTTACATGCTTATTACAAACCATTTGATCCCCACTAATACTCCTAACCAGGACTACCCACGGGTATCTGTAACCAACCTGTTATTGATTTGGATGGGGACCTTATAGCACTTTCTCAATATTTGCAGGATTGATCCTAAAGTGATCCTGCATACATTGCATACTAGTACTATTAGTCCGTTCTGGTTCCTGTAGCATACCTCCAGTACCTGTGGGGGTGTCCCTAGGTGATCCTGCACATATATCACATTAGTGCAACTGAAACCAACAGCAAAGAGCATACCTGATGTAATTTTCTCCACCTTTTACATTGCTGCTCATTAATTGAAGTGACTCTGAATATATCATACAAATCCTGATAAACTCCAGTCTGACGAAGGCCTACGGCCAAAACGTCGACTTGTTGGACCAACTACACGTATAATATTTACTGAATAATATTTGATCAATAAAGAAAAAATTTGCATAACAACAGTCATATTTCTTTTTTGGGAGTAGGTAGTGTGCCGGGGTTACTCTCTATTTTTTGTTACTATAGCAACCACTCACAGCTCCTACCAGGCTCCATTTACTTTAATAAAGGCATGTTTTTTGGAGAGTAACTGTAAAGCACGGGGTTAAATTTTCCTGTCAAAACATAGTCTACGACATTCCCTGGGTTACATGAGGTGTCTGTGCAAAACTTTGTGATTGTAAATGTGACGGTGCGGATACACTTTTCGTTTCACTTTTTTCCCCATTATGTAGATAGGGGCAAAATTGATTGGTAAATTGGAATGCTCGGGGTTAAAATTTCGCCTCACAACATAGCCTATGACGCTCTCGGGGTCCAGACGTGTGAGTGTGCAAAATTTTGTGGCTGTAGCTGCAACGGTGCAGATACCAATTCCGGACATACACACTCAGTGGTTAGCACTGCAGCCTTGCAGCGCTGGTGTCCTGGGTTCTAGTCCCACTCAGGACAACATCTGCAAGGAGTTTGTATGTTCTCCCCGTGTTTGCGTGGGTTTCCTCCGGGTACTCCGGTTTCCTCCCACACTCCAAAAAACATACTGATAGGGAATTTAGATTGTGAGCCCCAGTGGGGACAGTGTTGACATTGTATGTAAAGCGCTGTAGAATTAATAGTGCTATATAAATATTATTACCGTATATACTGGCGTATAAGACGACTTTTTACCCCCTTAAAATAATGGCTACAGTGGGGGGTCGTCTTATACGCCGGATATACGGGGGGGGGGTGTGTATGTACACTGCAGCGTCCAGGGGAGTTGGTGGAAGCAGCTCTGGAGCACAGGGGAACGCTGCGGCCTGCATCCTTTGATCTCCTGCACCCGCTCATATAATATGCACAGCCGCTGTCCATCTCCAATGGTGCTGAAATCGCACGCAGTGAGGGGCTGGGGCAGCGGTGCATATTATATGAGCCTGCGTCCCAGTGTGATCGCACATGTCCCCCATGTGTTAGATTTGGCCCCCAGGCTGCTGCTCATTCTAAAATAAAAAAGCTTTACTTACCCCTGCAGCGTTTCTCCCCGTGTCCCTGCTTCCACTGTGATCAGGCAGAGAGCTCAGCCTGCTGTGCCGATCACATGACCGCACTGACAACCAGGAAGTGGAAGAACAGAAGCACGGAGCAGACAGGAGATAAGGAAAGAGGGTTTTATTTTACTTTGGGCAGCAGCCTAGGGGCCATATCTGACACAGGGGGACTTGTGCGATCTATAGGGGCCATGGGCAGCACTATGGGGGAGATATCTAACACAGGGGGACTTGTGCCCATTATGGGCCCCAGTGAGCTGCTTCTAACCCCCCAGATGTATGCCCTGCCAATCCCCCCCCCCCCGCCGATGCCGCGGGTGCTGTACCCGCCGAGCCGCGGGTGCAGGCCCCACAGAGCAGCAGAGTTGTGTGTATTTGTCTGTATGTAGCAGAGTTGTATGTGTTTGTCTGTATGTAGCAGAGTTGTGTGTGTTTGTCTGCATGTAGCAGAGTTGTGTGTGTTTGTCTGTTTGTAGCAGAGTTGTGTGTGTTTGTCTGTTTGTAGCAGAGTTGTGTGTGTCTGTTTGTAGCAGAGTGTAGTACCATTGTTTCAGTCCAGTTGTGGCTTTATACAGCAGGGAGGAGCATTCCTTGCTGTACTAAGTGAACATTGGAGCGATTGATCTGTCAATGGCCCTTTAAAAACATATTGTACGGCTCTCGCGGAATTAAAATTAACATGTTGCAATCAAAGCAGACTTTTTTTCATTTGGGAGCGGGGTAGTGTTATACAGTGAGTATATCCCAAATTCTATATTTTTAGGGCAGAAGTTGGGGGTCGTCTTATACGCCCAGTCGTCTTATACGCCGGCATATACGGTATATTATTATACATACACACACACATTCAGCTTTATATATTAGATTACCTTTTCCTATGGTAATGAGGTTTGTTGGCCCCGGGGGCGGCCTGTATTGTCTGTTATCCCCACTCCTGCCGCTGTTCGCTGTCCCACAGTGTTCATTTACATAGATGAGGCCACCGTCCTCATCTTCCGCAGTGCTCCGGGAGTCTCTCGCATGCCCAGTGGCACTATCGCGGGACTGAGCACTGTTTCAAAACGCGAGCGCCGGTGACGTTATTGCGCAGGCGCGAGATTATAGGCGGTGCTGTGAATGTTACAAGTACCCGTCCATAATCTAATGCCCGCGCTTTTACCTCTGCTTCTACTGTTTTGCGCTTGCGCTGGCCATTGCTTATTTTTATCATCCCCGTTTGCCTTTTTTGAAAACAGTGCTCACACGCCCGATAGTGCCACTGCGCATGCGCGAGACTTCCGGAGCACTGTGGAAGATGAGGGCGGCGGCCTCATCTATGTAAATGAACACTGGAGGACAGCGAACAGCGGCAGGAGGGGGAATAACAGACGAAAAATGGCCCGCCCTCGGGGCCAACAAACCTCATTATCATAGCAAAAGGTAATATTTTATAAAGTTATTTAGGTCTGAAAGGGGGGTCAGTAGCAAGATGAACCTTTATAGAATGCAGCCCAGGAGCTGCAGAAGGAGATTCTTTTAGTTTAATAGCGAAAATTCTGGTGACAGGTTCCCTTTAAGCACTGGTAAAAGCAAACCCTGAAGAGGTGCTTTAGATCTATGCAGTACACTACAGTATGTAAAGGAAAGAAAAAGTCTGTATTTTCATGCTGCTGTCAAAATGTAGCCACAAAGTAAGCAGAAATCATTCCAATATGAAGATTTTCAAGCAGCTAAAATAATTTTTGTTGGTAAAGGCCAAGCAATGAACTGCTATTAAACAGCGTAATCCCACTGCTGTTTACAGTGAAAGTGTTTTGAGCTGCAGACATTTCCAGAGCTCACTGATGTGCATGTTGGCACGGTTTTTGGCCACACTGTGGCTGCATCTTGGTTGCAAAGTTGTATAGACAGCCTTAAAACAACATACTAATGAGAATCAATCATCTCAATTATACTCGAGTACATGCTTTCACTTGCTAAGCTCAATACATAAGAGCTTTGCTATCTCAGTCACCGTCTATGCAGAGTGCAGTAACTGATGACAAACATCTCAACTGCTGCGCTCTGCATAAGAGCCTGTTCCATTAACTTAAGCAGGCTTTGCACGCTACAACAAATCTAACGATGTGTCGGCGGGGTCACGTCGTAAGTGACGCACATCCGGCATCGTTAGTGGTGTTGTAGCGTGTGACAGTGTAACGGGGTGCCAGGGGTGCCTCGGGAATTGTAGTCATGGCCCCTTTTTCTCTCAGGCTTACCCCTGGCTCCGCCGTCACTATCGGGACAGGAGATGACATGGTGGGGCAGAGTGTGGTGGTGCAGATGTTGTCCGACGGATAAACACTCTCCAGGCATGATTCGGTGCAAACAAAAGACATTCTTTATTTCACAACTCTTCCACAACAGGCAGTTACAGATGACTTCACGTTTTCCTTAGCTGGGGGGGAAAGCCTGCCCTGACGTCTCCTCCAGTGGGGATGTGCCCGGCTACTCTGCTTCACCCGGCTCCCACTACGGCTACCCACAGCCCGGACCCACACCGGGACTGCTTCGCACTTTGAGGTTCCGCCCGCTCCTTTTCTCTCCGGCTTCCCTATTCTTCCAGCTCCCACACTCTGCCCCTGCTCCGCTTCTTCTCTCCCGTCCCGGACACAACTGCCTTCTCGATCTCACACTTTCCTCCACAACACTACTCCTCCCTCCCCTTTCTGCTGCCGGCTCCTCCTACCCCCTGTTTCTGTGAGACAGCTGTCCCACCCGGCCACTAGGGGGACCCACTAAAACAATATCATAACAATAAAAACATTTTTATTAATAACAATGTTCCGGGTAGACTGTGCTTCCTTGTAAGGGGTCTGCCCACCCCTTACATACCTCCCCTCTTTAAGCCTAAGCCTCCCGGCAAGGCATGAATCTAAAACTACACGTAAAAGGAAACAACATCATTTCAATGAAACTACAAGCAAGTTCACCTTTGGGCCACCGCAAGGGGCGCACCAGTCCGGCGCCCGGAGTTCCTCCTGGAAGCTCCCGGTCTTAGTCGTGCCCGGAGGCCGTTGGCAGGCACTCCCGGTCTTAGTGCAGTTTCTGCCCGGAGGCTTTTGCAGCACTCCCGGTCTTAGATGTTAAACGACAGGAACACAACTCGAGAAAAACTTCTTCTTCTTAACGACGCGGAGGGAGCCCCCGGCTCAGTCCAGCAGCAGGCTCTATCCGGGCTCAGCAACTTAAACGGTGGTAAACAGTAAAACTTCTTCCGGCTCAAAACAACGCCGGTCTCCAAGCAAGCCGATCAGGACACTTCACTCAGGGTGCAAAGCCCGTTTCCATTCAGCTCGTTGGGCCCTCACGTAGTCCGACAAGGACTGACCGGGCAGCCGGCGCAGTCTCTGGAAGGGCTCATAACCGACGGTGGGCTCCGGTGTCTTGGTCTCCTCAACCCCCGATGGGGGTGACGGGGTCGCTGCACGAGGCGGCCGAGGGATGTCCATGACAATTACCGGGTGCGTCACCAGGCTCTGCTGTATAGCCAGCACCGCCGGGGTTCCCTTTTCTGAGTCAACGCCTGGTCCGGGCATGACTTACGGGGCTACGGCCAAGGTGTTTCTCGGGTGGGAGATCTCTGCTAGTACCAGTCTTCGCTGTGCACGCCGGGATTGACATTCCTCCCACTCAAGTTCTTGCTGCCATTGATCAGCCACTTGGGTCGTAGGCATCCGGGTCACTCCGACCGCAAAGAGGCCTCGGCATCCCACCTCTCGCATGAACCGCACCTTTTCTCCTGGATATAATGTGTGGAGACGTTGCGGCAGGCCCTCGGTGTTAAGATTCACTCTGTTATAAAAGTAGTGGTCGCCGGTCTCCTCGTCCTCTATGAAACCGTAACCTTCTTTTTGATTGAACTTCACCACGGTCCCTACGGTACACTGGCGCTCGAAGTCTTCACTCCGGGGACCGGCCATCATTTCCCGGGCGACGGTCTCGGCCAGCAGCCTCTCCTGTACCGGGTCGGGTTCTGGTGATGGAGACTTCCGTTGTGGTAGGGGTGACGGCTGTACTGGGTCCCAAAAGAAACCCCAGTTGTCCTTTTCCAGCTCCCGGGCGTGTGGTTCTTCCGGGGCCGGGACGGTTACGTGGGTGGAAGATCCCAACGCGACTGGCGGGGGTATCTCCGGGCACGGGTATGGGATTCCCAGAAGCCGGTTCCCCGACGGCAGCTGAGCGGTGTACGTCGCTCGGACCTCGGTCGTGGTCTCTCCGGTCACAGCGTCCCAAGTCGTAACCCAGGTCACTTTGGTAGGGCGCTCTTGTCCTCCTGGTACAGCCGGTATGTTGAGGGGAAGTGTTTCCGCAGCTGCAGCCGCAGTCTGCTTAGGACGTCCTCGGCCCAGGTTAGTTGCTGCTAGCGCGGCCACCACATCCTGCCGACTACGCCACATGTAACGGGGTGCCAGAGGTGCCTCGGGGATTGTAGTCATGGCCCCTTTTTCTCTCAGGCTTACCCCTGGCTCCGCCGTCACTATCGGGACAGGAGATGACTTGGTGGGGCAGAGTGTGGTGGTGCAGATGTCGCCCGACGGATAAACACTCTCCAGGCATGATTCGGTGCAAACAAAAGACATTCTTTATTTCACAACTCTTCCACAACCGGCAGTTACAGATGACTTCACGTTTTCCTTAGCTGGGGGGGAAAGTCTGCCCTGACGTCTCCTCCAGTGGGGATGTGCCCGGCTACTCTGCTTCACCCGGCTCCCACTACGGCTACCCACAGCCCGGACCCACACCGGGACTGCTTCGCACTTTGAGGTTCCACCCGCTCCTTTTCTCTCCGGCTTCCCTATTCTTCCAGCTCCCACACTCTGCCCCTGCTCCGAATCTTCTCTCCCGTCCCGGACACAACTGCCTTCTCGATCTCACACTTTCCTCCACAACACTACTCCTCCCTCCCCTTTCTGCTGCCGGCTCCTCCTACCACCTGTTTCTGTGAGACAGTCGTCCCACCCGGCCACTAGGGGGACCCACTAAAACAATATCATAACAATAAAAACATTTTTATTAATAACAATGTTCCGGGTAGACTGTGCTTCCTTGTAAGGGGTCTGCACACCCTTACAACAGCTACGTGCGATTGCGATTGAACGTAAAACCGTTCATCGCATACACGTCGTTCATTTCCTTAAAATTGCATATCGGGTTGTTCAATGTTCCCGAGGTACCACACATCGCAGTGTGTGACACCCCGGGAACGATGAACAGATCTTACCTGCGTCCCGTGGCTCCCGCCGGCAATGCGGAAGGAAGGAGGTGGGCGGGATGTTTACGTCCCGCTCATCTCCGCCCCTCCGCTTCTATTGGCCGGCTGCCGCGTGACGTCGCTGTGACGCCGAACATCCCTCCCACTCCAGGAAGTGGATGTTCGCCGCCCACATCGAGGTCGTATGGAAGGGTAAGTACATGACGGGAAATAATCGTTTGTGTGACACGGTCAACAAACTGAACGTGACGCACATACGATGGGGGGCGGATACAAATCGCATACGATATCGTATGTGACATCGTAAGGTGTAAAGCAGGCTTTAGATGTAAAAAATCATCTAGTTAACCACCAGACATGTCACTTGAAGCTACGACTTGCCTACTTTGGATACATCATACGAACAGAGCAATCACTGGAGAAGGACATCACGGTTGGAAAAATAGAAGAAACATAGCAAAGAGGAAGACTAGCAATGTGATGGCCTGATACTATCAAGATAATGCGAGAGAAAACCCTGGTGAACCTATCTAGGTTTGCACAGGATCAATCTTCATACAGAGCATTCATCCATCAAATAGCCATGGCTTGAGGAGATCAAGCAGAAGGCCATTAAAAGAAAAGAAAAAGAGAAACCTTATGATAGGAATCCCAGGAGGCCCCCATTGCTGACGCAGTTTGCCAAAATGTAGGTGAGTAAGCCAAACTCCTTCTGGGAAAACGTCTTGTGGACAGATGAGACCAAGATAGAGTTTTTTGGTAAAGAATATCAATCTATTGTGACGCCCTGGCAAAACCAGGTAGTCACACATTAGGCCCCCGCATAACACCTTCCCTCACAGGGTTACGTACAGCCGACCTGAAACCCTAGTCACCTCCCTCAGGGCAAGACAGGCACACCAGTGGGCGGAACCAGGCAGTTAGGGAATGCCCACCTAGGGGTCTAGACAGCCCGGGGCAGGAAAACAAGCAGTTCAAGTCAGGAGTTCAAGTCGAGAGTTCAAGTTGAGAGGAGTGGAGGCTGGGGGCTAGGTGTAGCTCCAGCGGAGGAGAAGTCCAAGTTGAACGGTACCAGGGTTGGAGCCCTGGTACCTTAGCTAGGTCGCAGACCGTGGTCTCCGTTGGCAGGCGACGGGAAGACAGCAGCCGGAGATCCGAGGTGGGCCGCGACAGGGTTGGAGCCCGCCGGTACCGACACCAGAGACCCGACCCGGAAACCATGCACAGAGCAGGTACTCGGACCCTGAAGCTAGGACCGGAACCAACGGCCTTGCTAATCAACTGATTGAGGGCAGGATTATAGGTCCTGTCCCAACCAAAGTCCCAAAAGCAGACAACTACCCACAGAGAGGGATAGGGCAACTACCAGGGCCCATAGATCCCACGGGTCAGCGTCAGTGGGCACGGGTCTTCAGGTACACAAAAAGCCGGGAGCAGACTCCCGTGTTCCATACCGGTAAGTCTAAACAAACAACAGAACTAGTGCAGAGGAAAAGACGGCACGGGTGGGGGACCAGAGTACAACTGGCCGTGGCGGCCAGCCACCAGCACCTTGGTTTTCCAAAAGACTCGTGTGATTCATTTAATTGTGAGTAACCAAACATCCCCTGGTACATCCGGGCACGCAATCCCTTGCTATCGCCATACCCTGCACAAAGACACTGGGTCCCGGGGCAACCATCCCTACCCACGAGTGGTTAACATCCAGCTGCCACTACATCTCCCCTGGGTGTCCCACAACAGCAGCGGTGGTGTCCCACTTCACCACACACCGTGGGTGGCGTCACGAACTGAATACTGCCAAGCCCGTACAACTACGTCCCCCTTTTCATTTGGTGTGTCCGCGTGACCCCCTGATGTGGATCCGAGCAGCCCGGCTGCTACAGGCGTGGGGGCGGCACACCCCAAAAACTGGCATCACGAACAGGATTGTAACCCATCCACCTACCTGGTGGAAGTGTGCCTTGATTTGGACAGTCAGCGGTGATCCGTTGAAAAATTTCCAGAAGTCGCCATTTTGCCGCCATTTTTTGGCACGAAAAACTACAGCCCAGCGTCTTCTCCCCCGAAAACGGGCTTGAAGCTGAAGCCCCGCCTCCTGGGAACGAGGCTGGAAGGAAACAACACCCTGAGGCCGAAAACGAAACTAACCTGCCGCTCAAGAGAGTGCTTGCAAAAGACCAAGGGGGGGGCGGGCGAAGAGTCTGCAGCATGTGACCCGAGCAGATAAAGGGCAGAGACACCAAGACTCTGCTACCCTTTTGTTCCTGAACACTGACGGAGAAAGATGGCTGAACAGTCTGGCAAACCAACCGTGAAGGAACCCGTTCCCGAAACAGCCGACCGGGTGGAAGCCCAGACGGACCGATTGTGCCGCAGAATCCAGGCTCAGGCCAATTTCCTGCTAAAGCGATAGACGGCCGAGATGGCGAAGCTGGCTGCAGCTGTCCCAGCCCGCGAAGTGGAGGCGACCTCGGAAGAGCGGGCAAGCGACCCACGCCCCTATGTCCCACCGGGACCAGCCCACCAGGCCGAGGGGCCCGGTCTGCCCCCGTCCGCCATGCCGCCTCCCTTGCTGCCCGTACCTGTAGCCGAAACCCCACTCGGTCCGCTGCCACAAGCAACGGCAGCGGTACCCGTCCCATCTGCCTGTGAGGACCCGCTATCAGAATCCTAAGGCCGCGAGCACGCCACCGCTCCGGCACCCGCACCAGCTCCAAGCCAGACTGAGGCCCGGAAGACATCCCCTCCGGTCCCGAGCCAGGCCGCAACCCCGACGACATCACTCCCAGTCCCGGAGAAGGCAGTGCCCTCAGTAACGACGGCCCCGGCACTCCGCCCGGCCGCAACAGAGGCGACGCCCGACCGGAAGTCAGCAGCGGCGAAGACGCCAACCGCTCCCCAGTTCCCGGTCCCATCTGAGGCACAGCCGGGATGCACCTGTAGGGTAGCAGAGCGAGCCACAACACAGCGGAGCCCTCCATTGCCAGTGGTGCTGGTCATAGCTGGCATGGAGGGTATCCGGCTCGGCCCCCGCGCAGGTGGAAACTGAGTACGAAACCGGTGCCTCGTATTGGGAGCGGCAGAGGCGCCAGCTGAAGAAGGAGATCGCGGCCTAGGAAAAGAGAAAGGCGGAGGTACTGCCCCTGAACATACACCGAGAAAGACCATCTCCGGAACGCCACCCTCCGGGTGCGGGGCCCAACATATCAAGGGCAGGTCTGGCACTTCAATGCCCAGAGAGGTTGGTGCTTCATACATGAGCCGGTCTGGAGGTCGAGATCTTTGTATCCCGGAGGGATGTGGCCTCTCATCTGCCTGTTGACCACCCAGACCGAGACCTGGAGCCCGGAGAAATGGTCTCGTACACCTGGCACTGCGGAGAGAGGAAGTGGGTGAAGATGGGTGCCCAGCTGCACACCCACCCCTCTCCGCCATCTTAACCTGACTAAGAAGATAAGGTAGCGGAACCCCGGCTATTCCAGTTATACAAGTCCCCGTTGGGACTGTTCACCGTTTAAAAGTTTTTACAGTTTTAAAAATGGACCATGGCTTTGGACTGGAAAGTGAACCAAAGAACTATTGGGTCTTGTAAATAGTCCCTGATCACCCTTCTCACCCCATAGCAGTCTCTGGAGAGGCTGGTTGGAGGAAGGGCCTGCGGTAGAGTCGGCCGAGGCCCAGTCACCACCAAAACCGATAACTACCCTCCAGGCCAGGGGTCCCCTGGACGTGGGGCCCTTGAGATAGACTGCCGGGTAAGGAACTTTTTACCCAGCCCGTAAAGGCAACATCCGGACCTGTCCTGGACTTGGGCAAGGGGTGAGCACCAGTGCTTAGCGGTGGTACCAAGGGGCAGGTTGTTTTGGGTGGGGGTGCGGTGAGAAGGACCGGTCCGTCCTGTCCCGGTTTAAATGTGAAACGTTTAAGCAATGTGCCTCCCGTAAGGGAAGAAAAACCAATGTATTAATGTTAATATACTTGTAAACTGTTCCTCTTTTTCTACTTTTCAGATCCAGTTAAATAAATGTTGGTGGTCGGACAGCCCGCGGATGGTCTGTATTAAACCAAGGGGGAATGTGACACCCTGGCAAAACCAGGTAGTCACACATTAGGCCCCACATAAAACCTTCCCTCACAGGGTTACATACAGCCGACCTGAAACCCTAGTCACCCCCAGCCGGAGATCCGAGGTGGGCCGCGACATGGTTGGAGCCCGCCGGTACTGACACCAGAGACCTGACCCGGAAACCGTGCACAGAAGGGGTGCTCGGACGCTGAAGCTAGGACTGGAACCAACGGCCTAGCTAATCAACCGATTGAGGGCAGGATTATAGGTCCTGTCCCAACCAAAGTCCCAAAAGCAGACAACCATCCACAGAGAGGGATAGAGCAACCGCCAGGGCCCATAGATCCCACGGGTCAGCGTCAGCGAGCACGGCTCCTCAGGTACACAAAAATCCGGGAGCAGACTCCCGTGTTCCATACCGGGATGTCTAAACAAACAACAGAACTAGTGCAGAGGAAAAGCCGGTGACCACCAGCTCGGGTGGGGGACCAGAGTACAACCAGCTGCGGTGGCCAGCCACCAGCACCTTGGTTTACCAAAAGACTCATGTGATTCATTTGTCAGTAACCAAACATCCCCTGGTACATCCGGGCGTGCAATCCCTTGCTATCGCCATACCCTGCACAAAGACACTGGGTCCCGGGGCAACCATCCCTACCCACGGAGGGGTTAATATCCAGCTGCCACTACATCTCCCCCGGGTGTCCCACAACAGCAGCGGTGGTGTCCCACTTCACCACACACCGTGGGTGGCGTCACGAACTGAATACGGCCAAGCCCATACAACTACGTCCCCCTTTTCATTTGGCGTGTCCGTGTCACCCCCGGGTCCGGAGGATCCCTCGAGCCACACAGCGGGTCCGGATCCGAGCAGCCCGGCTGCTACAGGCGTGGGGGCGGCACACTATTGTTTACCGAAAATGGAATAAGGCCTACAAAGAAAAGAGCATAGTACCAACAGTCAAATATGGTGGAGGATCACAGATGATTTGCGGTTCTGGCACTGGGGTGCCTTGACTGTGTGCAAGACATCATGAATCTGATGATTACCAAAGGATTTTGGGTTGCAATGTCAGAAAGCTGGGTTTGCGTCCTAAGTCATGAGTCTTCCAGTAGGACAGTAACCCCAAACATAGTTCTAAAAGCCCCTAGAAATGGATAGAACCAAAGTGTTGGAGAGTTTTGAATTTGCCATCAATGAGTCTGGATCTAAATCCCATTGAACAACCGTGGAAAGTACAATTTCTGTGGGAGGAAGTTGCCCTTCAAATATGAGAAGTCTCAAGCAGTTTACAAATGAAGAGTGGTCTAAAATTCCAGTTGAAAGGTGTAAGAATCTCGTTGATTATATGAAGCAATTGATTTCAGTTATTTATTCCAAAGGGTCTGCAACCAAATATTAAGTTGAGGGTGTCAACAATTTTGTGCGGCCCATTTTTTGTGAAATTATGTCCAATTTGCAATTTTTTCTAGTTTTTTTGTGTTGCTCACATACACACATAGTAAATAAATATGAATGTGACAAAACGTAAACAATAATTTTCTGGGAGAAATACTTCATTTCTGGAACAATTTCAAGTGTGCCAACAAACACTTTTGGCCATGACTGTAAATGAATGGAAAATGTGTTTCCAGGATTATCTGCCATGGTTAAAGAAGTGGTTCACCACATTTATTGTTTCCTAGATCGATATTATGTTGAGAAACAATGTTTTTCTCAAATACCTTATGTTGGCAATAGTGCCTGTGAGAGGCACTATTGCGGACCTTGTTCCCCATCGCCTGACCCCCGGGCTCCGTGACCTCAGGGATCTGGGGATGTCACGTGAAGTTCCAGATCACGTGACATCCTTGCGGCCAGCCCCAGTCTTCCTGAGTCACTGCAAATAAGAAAGCCGCGGAGACATCATCACGTGTTTCTCAACGCTGGCAGGAAACTAGCCAGGTCTTTCACCGGGAAGGAACAACCACGGGAAGGGCAGTCTCCAGTCAAGGAGACCACCTATACCAAACATGGTATCCATCCACAGACAGCCGAGATCAACATATCCACTGCGGAGACACCATCACGTGTTTCTCAACGCAGTGATTCTAGAGCATTGCCCCCTGGGAAGTATGCAAATAAGAAAGCCGCGGAGACACCATCACGTGTTTCTCAACGCTGGCAGGAAACTAGCCAGGTCTTTCACCGGGAAGGAACAACCACGGGAAGGGCAGTCTCCAGTCAAGGAGACCACCTATACCAAACATGGTATCCATCCACAGACAGCCGTTTCGGGGTATTAGCCCCTCATCAGTGTGGAGTAGGAATCTGGCTAGTGGGGGGCAATGCCTAGTAAAAGACTACTTAAGCAAGCATTGTTGACCTTAGGGAGATCAACATATTATACTATATACTTATTTGCATACTTCCCAGGGGGCAATGCTCTACAATCACTGCGTTGAGAAACACGTGATGGTGTCTCCGCAGTGGATATGTTGATCTCCCTAAGGTCAACAATGCTTGCTTAAGTAGTCTTTTACTAGGCATTGCCCCCACTAGCCAGATTCCTACTCCACACTGATGAGGGGCAAATACCCCAAAACGGCTGTCTGTGGATGGATACCATGTTTGGTATAGGTGGTCTCCTTGACTGGAGACTGCCCTTCCCGTGGTTGTTCCTTCCCGGTGAAAGACCTGGCTAGTTTCCTGCCAGCGTTGAGAAACACGTGATGGTGTCTCCGCGGCTTTCTTATTTGCATACTTCCCAGGGGGCAATGCTCTAGAATCACTGCGTTGAGAAACACGTGATGGTGTCTCTGCAGTGGATATGTTGATCTCCCTAAGGTCAACAATGCTTGCTTAAGTAGTCTTTTACTAGGCATTGCCCCCCCCACTAGCCAGATTCCTACTCCACACTGATGAGGGGCAAATACCCCGAAACGGCTGTCTGTGGATGGATACCATGTTTGGTATAGGTGGTCTCCTTGACTGGAGACTGCCCTTCCCGTGGTTGTTCCTTCCCGGTGAAAGACCTGGCTAGTTTCCTGCCAGCGTTGAGAAACACGTGATGGTGTCTCCGCGGCTTTCTTATTTGCATACTTCCCAGGGGGCAATGCTCTAGAATCACTGCGTTGAGAAACACGTGATGGTGTCTCCGCAGTGGATATGTTGATCTCCCTAAGGTCAACAATGCTTGCTTAAGTAGTCTTTTACTAGGCATTGCCCCCACTAGCCAGATTCCTACTCCACACTGATGAGGGGCAAATACCCCGAAACGGCTGTCTGTGGATGGATACCATGTTTGGTATAGGTGGTCTCCTTGACTGGAGACTGCCCTTCCCGTGGTTGTTCCTTCCCGGTGAAAGACCTGGCTAGTTTCCTGCCAGCGTTGAGAAACACGTGATGGTGTCTCCGCGGCTTTCTTATTTGCATACTTCCCAGGGGGCAATGCTCTAGAATCACTGCGTTGAGAAACACGTGATGGTGTCTCCGCAGTGGATATGTTGATCTCCCTAAGGTCAACAATGCTTCCTGAGTCACTGGGCTGTGGCCAGTGTTTCACCGCTCATCACAGTCCAGCGTGTCTCCTGCTTGCAGCGCTTTGCTGTGCGGGAGCAGGGAGCTGATGCGCTGTCGCGCTGGGCTGTGCTGAAACACCACCCATAGCCAATCAATCCATAGCCATGTCACATGATCAGGAAGTTGACGTGACATTACCGGATCCCCGAGGTCACGGAGCCCGGGGGTCAGGCGATGGGGAACAGTGGTCCACAATAGCGCCTCTCACAGGTACTATTGCCAACATAAGGTATTTGAGAGAAGCATTGTTTCTCAACATAATATCGATCTAGCAAATAATAAATATGGATGAACCACCCCTTTAAGTATTTTGAGTCTGTCGTGCAGCCCAAAGCCTCCTGGTCTGTTCAGAAATTAGCGTTCTGCTCTGAAATAACAGAATCTAGACCTACATTCTCATTTTCTTTCTTTCTCTTTCAAAATCAGTATTCAGGAGGTTACCACTCAGCCACCTCAAATATTGCCAGTTGGATCACCGACATGGTTGAACCGCTAGCCCAAATTGTTCACTCTCTAATGCTGTTAGTTTTAGGCCCTGTGCGCACTGGAAAATGGAATTTTCTCGAGAAAATTCCGCAGGCACTGAAAGATTACCGCACCCGCGGTAAAAAACCGCGGCAAACCACACCCGAAAACCGCATGCGGCTTGTCGCGGTTTGCTGCGGTTTTACTGCGGTATTGTTCGCGGTATTGCCGCGGTTTTGCCGCGTGCGGGTTGGTACATGTCCTTTTTTGCATTTAATGCAATAAAGCACATTGAAAAAAAAAATAATTTCCTTCTTAGATAGTAGATAGATAGATAGATAAAGAGACAGATAGAAGAATAGATAGAGGGATAGATAGATAGACAGATAGATAGAGGACAGATCACTGCATTTCCCACGGTTGGCAGTGAGTTAACATTACCGGCCATGGGAAATGACCGGTAATTACCTCTGCTGTCTCGCTGCGAGGCTGTATTCATTCAGCGCTGTGTGTCAGTCGCGGCTGGATATAAGCAGCGCAGGACCTGTGGATTACGCCGGAGCTGTGGATTACGTCGGAGCTTTGTTTTGGGGGGGGTTAATAAACGAGTGAACGAGGCTTGTTTGTGTTTTATTTAAAATAAAGGATTTTTCGGTGTCTGTGTTTTTTCACTTTACTTACGGGTTGATCATGTCAGCTGTCTCATAGACGCTGCCATGATCAAGCCTGGAGTTAATGGCGGTGATCCGCCACCCTTAACTCCTTGTATTACCCTGACTGCCACTGCT
The DNA here is from genome assembly GCF_048569485.1 of Anomaloglossus baeobatrachus. NCBI lineage: Eukaryota > Metazoa > Chordata > Amphibia > Anura > Aromobatidae > Anomaloglossus > Anomaloglossus baeobatrachus. Next base: position 150,566,769 of record NC_134354.1, read on the forward strand.
ACACGGCAGCAGGAAGAGCCGGGGACACTCCGGTACTGCCGCATAATGGATGCGACAGTCCCGGGGCAGCTGCGGCTGATATTCTCGGCTGCGGGAGGGGGAGTGAGGCGGGGACATTAACCCTGCCCCTCACCCTCCCCAGCCTGAGAATACCGGGCCGCCGCTGTGTGCTTACCTCGGCTGGACGGTAAATATACAGCAGAGCCCACGTGCTTTGTTTTCTATATTTCCGTTTGCTTTCTATGTGTGTTCTATATGTCTGTGTCTGTGTTCTATGTCTGTGATGTCTGTGATGTGTGTGTGATCTGTGTTTGTTTACTCTCTGCTTTGCTTCCTCTTCCTGTAATGACATCAATTCCCTGCAAAACCGCAGGCAAGCGATGTACAATACTGGAGGTAAACTGCAAAATACCGCAGGGAATAACGCAGGAAAACGCAGTGAACCGCACAGAATTTGCTGCCTGCGTTATTCCCTGCGGGATTTCCCGATTACATGGCAGTCAATGGAGTGAAATCCCGCAGCGACGTGCGGAAAAGAATTAACATGCAATTGTTTTTGCTGCGGGAATCCCGCAGCAAAACATGCAGCTGTCAAATTCCGCCTAGTGCGCACAGGATTTTTTTTCCCATAGGTTTTGCTGGTGATTCACTGCAGAGATGTTATGAACATTTTCTGCAGCGAAACATGCAGCAAATCCGCAGAAAATCCGCGGCAAAATCCGGTAAGTGCGCACAGGGCCTTAGGCAGTTTTGCCTCTGCAGCATCGGTTACGCATAGGGACACTGAACAGGTCGAATCCAACAATCTGGTGAGCGTCTTAGCAGAGCATGCAAGCACTATAGCAAACAGTTTGCAAGCGGCGCTGAGGTCCTTTCCTTGAAGACTGTTAGAATGTAGTGGTGGCTGGTATCCTAAGCAAAAAGCAGTAAGGTACACATATAAAGATTCCGCCAGTCTTGAGAAAGGAAAGGATTTTATTAATGAAAATAAATGTTTGTACAAGGATATTGCAATTTTAGCAATCTATCAAGTTGAGAAAATACCTTTAAATGAAGTTATGCTTAAATTATATGGAGCAGCAATATGTTTGCTTAGGGCGAAGAAATTCAACAAAATGCATGGTAATGCAAATATAGTTTTTGCAATTTGTCTTTTGCAAAATAAATGAACAGCATTATTATTACTATTAAATATTGAAATAGATTTATACTCTTTTTCCAATTCTTATGCTTTTATTATGCATAGGAGGACATACGTACATGAGGACGCATGCCACCCGTGGATGCCAGCCATGTCCGGACACATTCACTGTACGACAATAGTTTAAGGTTCGCTTTGATGGTAACATATACTTGCATGTACAAATATTTCCTGTTCATTTATGGGCCGTGCATCTCGATAGTATGGATGTTCAATCATGTCTGTAGATCTTTCTTACAATACTAATGGGAATTTTTCATCTAATTTCCTGTTACTCCGTTGGTGGATTCAGATGTATTGAGTTGACACAATTAAAGGGATTTTCTTAAATGTTGTAAAAATGTTTTTCGTTTATACATAAACTTGAAATTCAACATAAGGAGACTGACAACTCCCAGGTTTCAGGGCCCGTTTTAAATAAAGTGTGGCCTTGTGCAAAATTAAAAGTGGGGCCCCAAATGGTGAATAGTTAAGAATATTTAAGGTGCAGTGACGCTGCTGCTTTCAGGCCATTAAAGACTGCCAATCAACTATGTACAAGTTGATTGTTGATCATTTACTGGTCTGTTCACATAGGCGGACGCACAATGATGTGGACAGAGAATCACTATGGGGTCATATACAGTATCATTATTAGCAGCAACACCGGGTGATGAGCTGATGATAACGCAGTGATAACTCCAAGTACAGATAATGAGGTATATGTCACCTACAGTCATATAACACCACAGATAACACAGTGATAACGCCGAGTGCAGATATGAGTAAAGGTCCCGTCACACTAAACAACTTACCAGCGATCCCAACCAACAACTCAACTTGATAGGGATCGCTGGTCAGGGGTGCTTCACACACAGCGAGCTCGCTGCCGAGATCGCTGCTGAGTCACGCTTTTTGTGACGCAGCAGTGACCTCATTAGCGATCTCGCTGTGTGTGACAATGAGCAGCGATCTGGCCCCTGCTGCGAGATCGCTGCTCGTTACACACAGCCCTGGTTCGTTTTCTTCAAAGGCGCTCTCCCGCTGTGACACACAGATCGCTGTGTGTGACAGCGAGAGAGCGACAAATGAAGCGAGCAGGGAGCAGGAGCCGGTGTCTGACAGCTGAGGTAAGCTTGTAACCAATCTAAACATCGGTTAACCAAGGTGGTTACCCGATATTTACCTTAGTTACCAGCCTCTGCAGCTCTCACGCTGCCTGTGCTGCCGGCTCCGGCTCTCTGCACATCTAGCTGCATTACACATCGGGTTAATTAACCCGATGTGTACAGCAGCTAGGAGAGCAAGGAGCCAGCGCTAAGCAGTGTGCGCAGCTCCATGCTCTCTGCACATGTAGCTGCATTACACATCGGGTTAATTAACCCGATGTGTACAGCAGCTAGGAGAACAAGGAGCCAGCGCTAAGCAGTGTGCGCGGCTCCCTGCTCTCTGCACATGTAGCTGCTGTACACATCGGGTTAATTAACCCGATGTGTACAGCAGCTAGGAGAGCAAGGAGCCAGCGCTCAGTGTGCGCGGCTCCTGCTCCCTGCACACACAGCTAAGCGGTGTGCGCTGGTAACTAATGTAAACATCGGGTAACCATACCCGATGTTTACCTTAGTTACCAGTCTCCGCAGCTTCCAGACGGCGGCTCCGTGCAAGCGCAGCGTCGCTTACACGTCGCTGCTGGCTGGGGGCTGTTCACTGGTCGCTGGTGAGATCTGCCTGTTTGACAGCTCACCAGCGACCATGTAGCGATGCAGCAGCGATCCTGACCAGGTCAGATCGCTGGTCGGATCGCTGCTGCATCGCTAAGTGTGAAGGTACCCTTAGTTGTTAAAGAGGTCGCTGGTGAGATGTCACACAGTCAAACCTTACAACAACGCAACAACGATCCTGAGATCCAGAAACAACTCATCGTTGGTCACTGAGACCTGTCACATTGTACGATTAACAACATATAGGCGTGCATCTACGTTGCCTTCACCGCGCCCCCTCCGCTCCTATTGGTAATCGTAAGTACGTTATGACTGGGCGGTGACTTTCTCTTCTTCCAGCGATAAGGTTCTGGATTGCAGATCGCAGTAGAGTACTCAGGGCTGTTATATACAAACCGCTAGCGGGATCACTGCTGCGACGCGGTTTATGCCGTTTGTGGTCGCTCTTGCGACACACGTCATGACGTTTTTCCAGTCGTTTTTGAAGTCTGATGGGCGGTGTTGATTTTCTGTTCTGTTTAGAGGTGGGAACATGGCGGCCAGGAGGCGCTGTTCTCCCTGGGGGCCTGTTGAGGTGCATTATCTCATCAGAATGATGATTAAAAAAGCTTATTCTTGTGAGGCAGAACATGAGCATCTCATGAGCATCTGAGCTTCCCCAGCAAAGTCTATGAGTTTTCATTTTTGCTGTCTGCACACAGCTTTTTTTTTTCAGCTGCGTTTTTGTGGTGCATGTCAATTATTCCCGCGTTTTTCACTGCGCTTTTCATCCATTGAGTGCAATGGGATGTTGAAAGACGCAACGAGAAACGCAAATAGCTGCGTTTTGGTGCGTTTCTAAGACCAAAAACGCAGCTATAAACGCAGGAGGTGGGTAGTAAAGTGACGTGTACAGGAAGAGGATTCCTTCTGTCAGTAAACGCAGAAGCGTGAATCCTCTCGGTACCGTCACCGCCGCTTACACCTCCCGTCCTGTGCATGTATGCTGCCGTGTGGTGCCATGTTTGGGCGGTTGGTGAAGGCGGCTGCGAAAACAAAAGTGAACAGTAGAAAAAAAAAAGTTATACTCACCTGTCTGCAGACTCCTGGTGCCATGCACGTTCCCAGATCCTCCTACTGGTACCGCCGCTCCGGGTGTGGGCAGTCTCCCCGGGTACATATGCCTGCAGGATGCAGGACCTGGCGATGGATCACCTGATGCAGTCACCTGACGCATCAGATGATCGTAAGTCTCTGTCAGACGCCGGCGCCCAGCCGGTTATCAGCGGATGCGTCAGGAGACTTCATCCCTGATTACCGGCAGCTGCTGCAGCGATCGGACGGGATCAAACTCCCTCCCCATTGCTCCTGGAGCTGCCGGTAACTCCCTCCCCATCGCTCCAGGATCTGCCGGTAATCAGCACATAAGTGAGTATTTATTTTTTTTTTTGCACCGATGCATCAGCTGATTGTATAACCGGCTTTTATACAATCAGCTGATGTGTGATGTGCTTCAGCCCCTAGAACCTGACACATCATCTGATCGCTTTGCCTTCCAGCAAACCGATCAGATGATATTATTGGATCCGGATTGGACAGCGCGGGACACTTGACCCCGGATTACTGCGGAGGGGGGTTCTTTATTTAAATAAAGATGGAGTCACTAATTGTGTTGTGTTTTATTTCTAATAAAAATATTTTTCGGTGTGTTTTGTGTTTTTTTTTTATCATTAATAGAAATTCATGGTGGCCATGTGTAATATTGGCGTGACACCATGAATTTCGGGCTTAGGGCCAGCTATACAGCTAGCCCTAACCCCATTATTACCCAGCGAGCCACCCGGCATCAGCGCAGCTGGAAGAGTTGGATACAGCGCCAGAAGATGGCGCTTCTATGAAAGCGCCATTTTCTGGGGTGGCTGCGGACTGCAATTCACAGCGGGGGTGCCCAGAAAGCATGGGCAACCTGCACTATGAATTCCAATCCCCAGCTGCCTAGTTGTACCCGGCTGGACTCAAAAATTGTGCGAAGCCCACGTCATTTTTTTTTTTTGTGGGGGGCAAAGAAATCCTGCATACAGTCCTGGAAGGAGGATGCTGAGCCTTGTAGTTCAACAGCTGCTGTCTGCTCTCCTGCATACACTATTGGATGGAGGATGCTGAGCCTTGTAGGTCTGCTCCCCCTGACTCTCCCTGAAGCATACAGTCCTGGATGGAGCATGCTGAGCCTTGTAGTTCTGCATCTGCTGTCTGCTCTTCTGCATACACTATTGGATGGAGTATGCTGAGCCTTGTAGTTCTGCATCTGTCTGCTCTTCTGCATACACTATTGGAGAATGAAGAACACATTGAAGAAGGAAATGACATCAGACCTTTTTTTTGTTCAGTGATAAAAAACGCGTAAAGATGCAGTGAGCAAAAACGCAACAAAACGCAGCAAAATGCGTGCGTTTTTTGCCGGGTTTTTTCGACGCGGGTGCGTTTTAGTGTGGTTTTTGCTGCAAAAAACGCACAAAAACACAGCGTTAAAAAAACGCAGTGTGTGAAACTAGCCTTACCATTTAGTGAACATGGTAAATATAATATCCCTCTAACAAAAAAAATGGTAGTATCACCCTTTATTTTAAAGATTTTCGACTCGTTTTTTTTGTTTTTTCCCGTTTTCAAGAACACTATACAGTGGAACCTTGCTTAACGAGAACAATCCGTTCTGGGACTGTGCTTGTTAATCTAGGTACTCGTTCAGCAAAGCAAGATTCCTCATAGGAAATCATTGCAATGCTGACGATCCGTTCCACAACTTCTAAAATGTCCCATCCTGATCCCCTATTCTGTCATTCCACACATGCACAACCACACAGAAACACACACAAACACACACAAACTCACACAAACACGCATGCACATGCACATATTATATGCTCACCTTACCTTCCGTTGCATGCCTCCTGGGTCTTGTAGTTCGCCGTGAAGACGTCGCGATGTACCCGGGAAATACAAGAACCATGATGCCGGCGGTGCAACGGAAGGTAAGGTGAGCTTAATACTGTATGTGTGTGCGTCCGTGTGTGTTTGCGCGTACATGTGTGTGTTTGTGTGGACTGCAAGTGCGGGTCAGAGTGTGGTGGATGTACAGAACCGGAAGTGTGTGCGGTGAGAATTTTGCTCGTACAGCAAAGATTTCTCGTAAAGCGGGTTACAAATTTACAGAAAGATTTGCTTGTTAAGCGAAATTCTCGTTAAGTGGGTTACTCGATTAGCGAGGTACCACTGTATGGTTAAACTTATGGTTTCCTTAAAAGGGAACCTGTCACCACTTTTTTGGGCTGAAAATAAGTTGTGGCCATCAACATCACAGAGCTGTTATATACATCATTGTAACATGCTGTATAGGAGCCCAGGCTGCTGTGAGCAAATAAAAAACAATTTAGAGAACTAATGGTCCCGCTGTGGTGGAATAGGGTCATGGAGGCCTGTAAGTTATTCATTGCAATGCACAGTGTAGATCAAATGCTAATATATTCAAAAGAAAATAATCACATTTGAAATACAGTTTGCATATCAGAGGGAGAAGGTGGCAAAAAAGAGCTAATTACCCTTGGAACAGTCTGATATGCAAACTTGATTATACGTACATTTCTGATACCTTTGGTGCTAATTCAATGCTCCTGTGGTATAATGGGATTTTTTTCGCTTTGCATATATTAGCATTTCATCAACACCCTCTTTGCCAAAAAACATGCTGTGTAATCACGTTTGTAGTATTGTCCATTGACTTGGCTATCCTTGTTATCTCAGTGCATATCAGAGTGACAGTAGAAGCCTTGTGCACAAGCCTATCTTCTATTTAAATTAAATCAAAGAATTTTGCTGATTGGGCATTGCTTTTTGTGCCTTGTTTTTTCAATGAATGCAGCATACTTTGAGGTAAGGGGTCACCATGTGTCTGGTACCCCATGAGAAAAGGTTTGTAAAACATACTTCAGAAAAAGGGGTTTACCCGCACAAACAAATCTAACGATGTGTCTGCGGGGTCACGTCACAAGTGACGCACATTCGTCGTCGTTAGTGTTGTTGTATGGTGTGACAGCTATGTGCGATTGCGATTAAACGTGAAACCGTTCCTCACTTGCACATCGTTGAAAAGCTAAAAATTGAACGTCGGGTTGATCAATGTTCCCGAGTCTGCACACATCGCAGTGTGTGACACCCCGGGAACATTGAACGACAGCATACCTCAGTACAGCTCATACCGCAGTACAGTACGAAATCATATGTGGAATTGTATGGTGTACAGCAGGCTTAAGCCATGGAGGCCTGGAGTTATGTATGTATGTGCTCGGTGTATCCATGTGTGTCTGCTATGTGTGTATATGTGCAGTTGGTGTGTGTGTCCTGGTGTCCTGGAGTCCTATATTCATCTATCTATCTTTAGCTAGCTAGATAGATACAGTAGATACAGTACATAGATAGATACACTGAACAAAAATATAAATGCAACACTGTTTTTGCTTCCATTTTTAATGAGCTGAACTCAAAATTTTAAGGCTTTTTCTATGTATGCAAAAGGTGTTGTTCTCTCAAATATTGCTCATACATTTGTCTAAAGGCTACTTTACACACTGCAATATCGGTCCCGATATCGCTAGTGTGGGTACCCGCCCCCATCTGTTGCGCGACACGGGCAAATCGCTGCCCGTGTCGCACAACAGCCGTCACACATACTTACCTGTCCGGCGACGTCGCTGTGACCGGCAAACCGCCTCCTTTCTAAGGGGGCGGTCCGTGCAGTGTCACAGCGATGTCACTGAAACGTCACTGAACCACCGCCCAATAGCAGCAGAGGGGCGGAGAAGAGCGGGACGTAACATCCCGCCCACCTCCTTCCTTCCGCATAGCAGCCGGGAGGCAGGTACGGGGAGCTTCCTCGTTCCTGCGGCGTCACACGCAGCGATGTGTGCTGCCGCAGGAACGAGGAACAACTGCTGCAGTAACGATTTTTGAGAATGGACCCCCGTGTCGCCGATTAGCGATTTTGCACGTTTTGGCAACGATGCAAAATCGCTTATCGGTGTCACACGCAACGGCATCGCTAATGCGGCCGGATGTGCGTCCCAAATTCCGTGACCCCAACGACTCCGCATTAGCGATGTCGCAGCGTGTAAAGCCCGCTTAACTCTATGTTAGTGAGAACTTTTCCTTTGTCAAGATAATCCACCCACCTCACAGGTGTGACATATCAAGCTGCTGATTAGCCAGCATGATTATTGCACAGATGGGCCTTCGCCACCTTCTACCCTGTCTACTCCGAAAACCAATTCTCCAGATATGGCCTTCTCCCCGCTATGCTATGTGTGCGCTATGTATGTATGTGCTCGGGGTGTCCATGTGTGTCTGCTATGTGTGTATATGTGCAGTTGGTGTGTGTGTCCTGGTGCGGCGTGGGTGGTGTCACGAAGTTAAAAACACGACTCTGGCTGTACACTTACGTCCCCTAAAGTGCCAGCCCCCTTTCAGATCGGAGTGGACCACCGGGCCCCCTGGGTCCGTAGACGCTCGAGCCACCACCCAGCGACTCCGGATCAGAGCAGGCTCCGGTACGATAACTTCATTTGAATTTCTGATTTCCTGGTTCATTAATCGCCGTTGCTATAGTAACCCGCTCGTTAGGTTACTAAGGCAGCGTTGACGTGTTATGACAGCACGGGCAGCATCAGCATGAAGAAGACAGAAGATCAGCATAGTTTCAGAGGTGAGAGGAAGTAATAAAGATGTGGTCCCTAGGTGTTTATGTGTATTTATTTTTAAACCCTTGATTTGAGATTCTTATTGGCCGGGTTTTGACTAACAGTCTCTGTAAACCACTCACGGGTGCTGGCCACCGTGAAAGTTAACAGTTATGGTACTGGTCTTGCTTCCTCAGGACTTTTGTATCACTTGTGCTTGACCTGTGAGCCAGCTTTGTGCATCTTGTAGTGTGTAGGCCCTGTGGCCTGTATGGTGATACTACTCGTGTGGTCCTAGTCATGTGCAATGTCTCATGTGTGCACTGTATGCTGTTACTACTAATGTGGTATTACTCATGCGCATTGTCCATTGCCCTGACTATAGTTAGTATAATGATGCATATCAGAGTGACATTATTGGAAATGTTATACTTTTTGCCAGTGTTCAAGCCATATGTGTGTGTATTTCTAGTGCCTATCTTTCTGAAATAAACCCCCTCTCATTTTTTCAACACACATAACTTTCCAATTTTTCAGTCAATCTACCCATATCTTCCCCTAGCAGAATCCCACCCCTTCACTGACCTGACCTCAACCCAGCACATTACCCAGCCTTATTAGGGCAGCTACTAGCTGTATGCATTAAAGGCAGCAACAATTTTTAAATCAAAAAACATGTTTATTAAAATTAAACAAGTAAGGCAACAAGCAAACAAACACAACATATTAAACCATTTGAAAAAAAACACAAAAAACTACAAATCTTGATAATAAGAGTCCGAAAAGGAAAATCGTTCACCAGGTATTGGAAAATGTTGGGTCGATTGCGATTGACCCATGGGATAATGTGGGTGAAGCCTCCTTGGTGTGCTTTGTATATGTTCTTGAGTGGCATTCCATGAAGGGTATGACAATTGAGTCGGGTCTAACACGGTTGATTTGTCTGTCAGTTTCCCCTCTGCTGCTTGATTTAGAGCCTCTAACATTACTCTTTCGGCATGCCTTCTTTGGATTGGGTCGAGCTGCTGTAGTCGTTCATCAGCTAATTGTGTAAAACCACACTTGGCGTTATTTTTTCCTTGATTTAAAATAGTGTTGGCCAAATCGATAAGTTTGGCCGAATTAGAGCTGAAAGACGAAGTGGTGGATTTTCTTTTACGGGATGCGCATTGTCGCACAGCTTGACTGTGTTGTTCTTCGGCAGATTCAACATGTTGGGTGATGGTGATAGCATCATTCGCACCTGTTGGTGTGTCCGCAGCTTGAAAGTGGTCCTGCACGAAGAAGACAAATATTATATTAAAGCAAACCCAGAAAATAATTTTAAAACTTACAGCAACACCCAAATACAGTATTGTGTTTTTGAATTGGATATCTCAACCAGCAGGCACATGGGTACACGTGAGGGAACTAATACAGGATAAGAAATGTCATTCAACAGTATGCAAAATACAAAGTTTAAATGGTAATTAAAGGTAATAAAAAAAAAGGTACTTACATCACGGACAGGAGAGTGTGATCGGACCTCAGCCTCTTCTTCCTCCTCCACCGCTATCATTGATTCCAGTGGACGAGGAAGCTCTTGATCTCTAGTGAAGCTCATCAAGTCAAAATACCAGAGCTTTGGAACATATAGTTCCTCAGTTCCGGCACCTGACTTGGATGAGTTCTCCACCTTATTTAATTCTCTTTTAAAGACAGTGCGGAGGGCCTGTATTTTCTTTTTAACCACTGTCTCATCCACGGTTTCTGTTGGGTTATATTTCTTTACCAGGTCGACCAGTTTGAGATAGGCGTCCCTTTTTTATATCTGTTACTGTAATCTGCTGACTTTATTTTCCATAAACAGGGCATGGAGCGATACATCTCTATCAAGTCTCTAATAAAGTCTTGGCTATTAGAAGACATCTAAAAACAGAAAAGTGAACAGTGTTACCAAAAGAATACATGTTACAGTTTTGAAAAATCACAAACCACAATAGAAAAGCCCTAGCATTGAAAGGCATGGCACTACACAATGGTTGCCCTTGGCAAAGCATATTTGAAAAATCATAAACCACATTAGAAATGCCCAAGCATTGGAAGAATATGGCAATCAACAAAACCTAGGCCTCCCTCCATTTGCTGGCAAGCCTAAAAAGCCGTAGCACAATGCAGAACACAATCATGATTGCATAGAATTAATATCAACAAATATATAATATATTATACTATTAAATATTTAAAAAGTAATATAATTAATACAAGAACGCAACTACGATCTCAATTTGAGATCGCAAACATACCTTGCAAAATAAGTAGATGGTTTAGATCCACAAAGTACAGACTTGCGACTCAGATGGGAACGCAGAGGTAAATCCAGATGAATGCATTTGGAATCACTAATTCGCTCCCTTTTATATAGAGACAGTGTCATCCAATCACAGCGCATCAGTCGTCCAATCACAGCGCATCAGTGGCCACCAATCAGAGAATGACAACGCATCAGTGGCCACTATAGAGAATGACAATTCAGAATGGCCGACAATTCAGAATGGACAACACAGACATTATTATATCGTGGTAAAAATACATGAAAGTAGCCATAATCGCTGATTTCAGGTCACGTACCGAACGCAGCTGCGTCCCCGGTTAGGACTTCTTGATCGCAATTGCGTCTCGCAAGTCCTTTGCGTCGACGTTAGAATTCTATTGGATGGCGCTGATTTTAGTTGGGCGGGTCTAATGGTGTTGTTGTGGCCTACTGAAATATGGCAGCCAGAAGTCGGTCATCAGCTTGGGGAGAGGCAGAAGTCACATATCTAATTAAAATGGTGGACAGCAGAGATTATGATTGTGTTGAACACCATGTCCATCCTGTGCTCCACAAGAAGGCAGTGCTGAGGAGGATTAGTCGGGGCCTTTTGAGAAAATTTGGGGTGCAGCGTTCAACTACACAAATAAGGAAGAAGCTATCAGATCTGCGTTACAGGTCTAGCAACCGCCTTGCCATCATCCGTTCTCAGAGCCAGCTCCAACCTGGTGAGTGGTGTTAACGAAAGTTGTTTGAATGTCCAATAATCTTGGGGCTGGCGGATCACTGACATATTTATAAAAGAGTCCGATCTGCGCCGTAATCCAGTGGCCATATAAGTCAATGGGGTCCGGGATAGCGCATAAACATTGCGTATGTGGACGTTAAGGCTATGTGCGCACGTTGCGTAAATACATGCAGTTACATGACATGTGACGTGTCACTTCTTTCCTGCGCTTTGCCGGCAGCTCCTGCTCTGTCTATGGGAGGAGCTGCAGGCAGAGCGCATGGAATCGGCTTTCACCACGGACATTTATGCAGCGATTTAAAGCGCACATGTGCTCTTCTGATCGCTGCGGAATTTTAGGCAGTGACTGTACGCAACGTGCGCACATAGCATAACAGTCCGTGTACGCTCAGCACTAGTGTTAACATTGGTTAGCCCATTATATGGTGGCTCTTTAACATGAGTAGTACCACATGAGTAATTACACCCACATGACACACAGCACATGAGTAGTACCACAAGAGTACTTCTTGTGAGTTACCCCCACGTGCAAATATTACAAGGTATAATTTTATCCAGAGCCGCAGCCCCAGCAGGACCCACCTCCAGACCCGGAACCGCAGCTGGAGCCTCCACCAGACCTGGAGCCACAGCTGGAGCCTACACCACACCAGGAGCCACAGCAGGATCCACCAGCAGAGGCGGAGCACCAGCCGGAGCCACCTTCAGTCTCTCCCTCCTCACTTCATGTCATCGGAGCAGGTTTGCCTTACAGTAATTTTTTAAGTTAAAACTAGGGCAATATAACTTTGACAGGATAGAGCTATCTTACCCACAGCTCCCAGATTTACCATTATCTGAAATACCTCTATCTATCTATATTTCTCTATCTATATAATATCTATCTATATAATATCTATCTATATTTCTCTATCAGCCTTAAGGCCGCTTTACACGCAGCGATATCGGTATCGATATCGCTAGTGTGGGTACCCGCCCCTATCTGTTGTGCGACACGGGCAAATCGCTGCCCGTGCCGCATAGCATCGCCCAGACATGTCACACATACTTATCTGTCCGGCGACGTCGCTGTGACCAGCGAACCGACTCCTTTCTAAGGGGCCGCTTCGTTCAGTGTCACAGGGACGTCACAGCCGCGTCAATGAACCGCCGCCCAATCGAAGCGGAGGGGCGGAGATGAGCGTGACGTAACATCCCGCCCACCTTTTTCCTTATCGTCCGGGAGGCAGGTAAGGAGAGGTTCCTCGTCCCTGCGTTGTCACACGGAACGATGTGTGCTGTCGGAGGAACGAGGAACAACTTCGTTACTGCTGCAGTTACGACATTTGAGAATGGAACCCCATGTCAGCGATGAGCATTTTGGCATGTTTTTGCAACGATGCCAAATCGCTCATAGGTGTCACATGCAACGGCACAGCTAATGCGGCCGGATGTGTGTCACCAATCCCGTGACTCCAACGAGTTCGCATTAGCGATGTCATAGCGTGTAAAGCCTCCTTTACAAAGAGTCTAAAGGGTCCCACATAACCAATCATATATTAGAATACACCTCCATAGTCCTCCATGTATAATTATGCAGCCAGCCTCTCCAGTCCTCCATGTATAAAGCAGTCTCTCCAGCTGTGATGTACTATGAAGTGTTTTGTCTCACCCTAGCCGCTGAAGGTGATGCCAGAGGATTCGGGTGGAACCTCAGCCCGTCTTTACCGGACGAGGAGGAACACCCAAACCGTAAGTTTAAACAACAAACATGTACCTCTAAATGATATATCTACATATAATTTGCCTTTTTAAGTTGGACCATTCCCTCCATAGAAATACCAACATTAGAAGACCTTCAGGCCTCACACACGAGGATTCTGGCGACACAGCGCACTGTGGCAGCAGCACAACGCACACTGGCAGCGGCACAGCGCACACTGGCCACAGCAGTTACGCAGCACAGAGTGCAGCTGGCCAAATATGTGGCATCCCAACAACAGGGCGGCCGATAAGTTTTGTTTGTTTAAAATATTGTTTTTTATGTATATTTGTGTGATTATTGCCCATCAGTGTTTGTGGGCGTTGCCATGACAACACTGACAATAAAAAGTTTTTCATACCTCATTTTTGTGGTCTCCATGAATAGTTACAGTAGGACTACATTTTGCTTGGAGGAATAGATGTGTTTGAAGTTTTGCATACTCACCATGTCCACCAAAACCCTAATGCTGCCAATCCATGTCCGTGTCCTGGGGAAGCCTCCGATCACCATGCAATCATCCAGTGGGCATTCACGCCGGATAGGTACAGGGAGTGGAAGGACCAGTGACGCACGTGCGGTCACTTAACGTGGTGACGTCAGGAAGGTATTTCAGCTTACTGTACTTCGCAACTTCACCTGCGCTTCTGCACAATGGATCATACTACGGGAAGATGACAAGATCGGAGGATTTCCCCCAGGAGCCAGACATGTGTCGGCAGCATCGTTGGATGTTGCCTATGGATATATGTGGCTGTGTGTATGTATGTATGTACCAGTTAAAGACACAAACACTGAGTGCAAGAGGGAGGGACCCCTGTTTGCTACACGGGACTCTGTGTGTAATTCTTGTGAACTGTGAGTACACCATTTACCGCCGGTCCAACTCGGCACGTCACCTTCCCCAGCCATTTTCCCCATACACCTGGGACTACACCTCCCCTAACCGTCTCACCATCAGTCACCACAACCCACGGGTGCCCTTACCGACAACTCACTCGACAGTAATAAGTACGAGCATGGGTCCGGCCACCGCTGCTTACTAACAGGCCAAAGGCGGGATGCAGATGGGTTGGTGCATGTATACAGATGCATACATGTAATATAATGATTGTGAGTGATGATAGATCAGGGGTCGGGAACCTATGGCTCGCGAGCCAGATATGGCTCTTTTGATGGCCGTATCTGGCTCGCAGACAGGGCTCCTACCTGTCTATGGGAAGGATCAGGGCCGGCGCCAGCACCCGGCTACTCAGGGGGGCCCGGTGGCCGCGCTGTCACCGCCCCCCGCCGAGGATCGAGCTTTCAATTGCATCGGCATCGCAGGTGCCGATACAATTGAGAGCAATGATGAGAGAGTGAGCGGCGCGCTCTCTTATCATTCTCCCCGCTGTGACTGTCGGCGTTCTTCTGACAGCTCTGCAGCGAGCGCGGTGACGTCATCACTGCGCACCTGCTGAGAGGTCAGCGAGCGACAGCAATGGACGACGCGCCGAGGAGACCGGATCAGCGGGGGACCGAGAAGTGAGATGCCCCTCAACTGACACTGGGCTCCCCTGACTCACAGACCGGCCACTACACAGCGGCACTAGTACACATAGGGGCCCGGCAGCCGCTCTGCGTCTATGTGTAGTGCTGCTGTGTAGTGGCCGAACTGTGAGTCAGGGGAGCCCAGTGTCAGTAGAGGGGCCCCTGACCTGGAGAGGCCACCAGCCATGTCTGAGCTGCAGGAGTGCTCCTGACCTGCACAGCAGACGGAATCTCCATCCTGCAGGACCTGCGATGATGTCACGCCCATGTGACTGTGTGGGAGGAGACACAGGATGCCGGGCAGAAAGCAAGATACTGAATCCTGAAGGAGATTTGGACACATGACTGGTAATAAGAAAAGAGGGGACATGAGGGTGAGGGGGGCTGCAGGGTGAGGGGCATATGAGGGCTGCAGACTGTGACAGAAGCATGTGAAGGGGTGCAGAGTGTTTGAGAGGGGTAAGTTGGGGTACAGGCAGGGTGAGATATGTGAGCAGGGTGTGTGAGATATGGGGGTGTATTGTGTGTGATATGGGGGGTGCAGGCTGTATGGGAAGCAGGGTATGTGACATATGGGGGTGTAGTGTGTGAGATCTGGGGGGTGCAGGCTGTATGGGGAGCAGTGTGTGTGTGTGATATGGGGGGTGCAGGCTGTATGGGAAGCAGGGTGTCTGGGCCACTGACAGATACAATTGCTCCAGCGGTCACTTAGTACACAAAGGAGTGTTCCTCTCTGCTGCACTAAGCCACCGCTGGACCTAAACAATAATTCGCTGTAAAATAATAAAATAGATAATTGACATAACTGACAATGCGTTGTGTGACATGTCCAATATTCCAGCTTCTTTCTTCTGCGAATGCCTCAAAGCTGGCATTCTCTCAACATCAGGTGGGAAGAATGCCAGCTTCCAGTCATGCGCAGGAAAAAGAAGAAGCCAGACTGCTGGACTGATGTCATGCATCGCAAGTTCACAATGTAAGTTATTTATTTGATTTTTTTACTGCTAATTACCATTGTTTCAGTCCAGTTGTGGCTTTATACAGCAGGGAGGAGCATTCCTTGCTGTACTAAGTGAACATTGGAGCGATTGATCTGTCAATGGCCCTTTAAACATATTGTACGGCTCTCGCGGAATTATATTTCAAAATATGTGGCGTTTACGGCTCTCTTAGCCAAAAAGGTTCCTGACCCCTGTGATAGATGTTTACTTCCTTTTTGAAATGAAAACTACCAAACAGCAGATATACATTTTAAAGTGTTTATAAAACATGTAAATTAAAACACAAAAATAGTAAGGAAATTAATGCCCGCTGCCCTCCGCTTGCCCAGCCGCATAACGGGACATCATCCGAGCATGATGGTCGAGCTTGGCCATTGTGGCGCCCCTGACCTGGTCAGGCACCACTGAGTACTGCACCCATGCTGGGGACAGTACAATACAGGTAATCCAGAAGGCTGACTGGGGTGTGGAACACAGGCGCATAGTGACCAGGTCTCACACATGTACCCATGAGAGGACCCCTGGGGATCCCAGGAGGGGGCAAGCCTTCACCTTCACTGGAATAGTGGAGGGGGTAGAGCCTCCATCTCCTCTCAAGGGGTGTGGTGGAGAGTCTGGTTGCTAGGTGGCGTAGGCAAGAACAGGAGAGGAGGAGCAGTGAGTCGGTTAGAGCAGAACTCCATAGGGCTCAGTGAGGAGCAGACCTGTGGGGCTGTTGCTGTCTAACAGCGCCCGCGCAGTGGCTACAGACGGGGGAGAACGGTCAACTAGGAGTGCTGCCTGAAAGCCAGCTTCAGCTAGAGAGTGCACGGAGTGGGAAGTAAGGAGACTGCTAGAGAGCACCAGGCCCAACCGGGCGGCAGATCCCGAAGCGAGGATAGATTCACCTTTCCCTGCTAAACCTGCCGGTGTGGGGCTCCTAAAGCCCACACCACAACACTACAAAAGCCGCAGCCACGTAACCACAAGTTTGGGCCCATAGGTCATAGGAGGCAAGAGGCTGGAGTGGCCTGGTCCGGGGAACAAGCACACGGCAAACAACAAGGGGAGAGAGGCTGCAGCATCTTCCCTGGGTGACCCCCATAGGGACTCAAAGTCGGCGTCACCCCAAACCACCAAGGGCTAAGGAAGGCGAGTCGGTAGTCACCCTCATAAAGTCAGCCTGAAGGATACCTGGTTCCCATCTGGTTCATCCCAGCTACGCCCGGGTTACTCACCCTGCCATCTAATGTGAGTAAAAACCCTGAAAGACATCCTGCCTGTGTGGTCATTCTGCGACTTGTGGTACTACAAACCTACACAGGGCCCTGGGGCTTGCCTCACTCTCAGGAGGCTACTACATCCGACTGCACACACCATCAGCCCCAGGCGACCCTCAACCTGCAGTGGCGGTCCCTACTGGCCGCAATACTGAGAGTGGCGTCACGATCAAAAACAGAAGATTTCCTACCAGTGACGGAGATCCAGCAACGTGGAGTCCCTGAAGGTAACGCACATGCACCGATACAGCACCTGCGGGGCTTCACATCTGGCGTCACGAACAGGATAAGGACTAGACCTGTTCAGACAGGTGACCATGTGCCTGGGCGGTCCGCTTGAAAAATTGGAAGCGCCGCCATATTGCCACCATGAAAAGCGCGCTGAAAAACAACAGCAGCCCGCGCTGGAAGAAGTTACCGCCCACGAAGAGGAGTGGCTACCCAGAGATCCCCTGCAGAGTTCTGACCTTGCCAGCTATGAGAGTGGAAGCGTCGAGAAACGGCGGAACAGAAAGGGAGCCACAAGCCTGCTGCTGGGAGAGGAGCTGCTGAAAGAGGCAGAGCAGAAACTGGACAGCTTGTTACAGGAGGCAGCGAAGAGTCCACTGCTGGGAGATCGTGCAGAAGACGGCGCAGAAGAAATGGCGTCTGACCGCAGGAACCCAGAACCAGGCTCCGCTGCCTGGTGGTATCGGGAGCTGGCCCAGTTCTGTGACCGACTGGAGACCCGGGTCATAGAGCAGATCAGAGAAGAACGCACGGAGCTCCTGGAGATGGCTGCGGCGGTACGGACCTACGAGGAGGGAGCCGCGCGACGCCTGCCAGACCGAGCGGCGACGACGCAGACCCCGATGCTGCTACCGGTGGGTGAGTCCAGAGATGCCCCGGCCAGCGCAAGTGCCCCGACCCCTGCTGCCACGCCCGCGGTCCCAGAAGAGGCGCCCGGCGCGGCGATGCTGGACCAGGCCGCAGCCACGCTAGAAGCGGCCCGCCAAATCCAGGCTGCTGCAGCCATGCCCCGCCTGTCCCGCAGGGCTCCGACCACCACGGCAGTGCTCATCCGTGCTGCAGGTGTGACGCTGACCCAGGCTGCCACCCTGCTGAACCCGGTCCGCCAAGACCCCAACGCAGCAGCGACGCTCGTCCGCGCCGCAAGTGATATGCTGAACCAGGCCGCAGCCCCGCCGGGTGCGGCCCGCCAAGCTACGGTCACTGCAGCGACGCCCGGCTCAGCCTGCACGGACCCCATCGAGGCTGCGACGCTAAGTGAGACCGCGGCTGCAATGCCCAGTCCGGCCCGCCAAGAACCGGCCGCAGTGGTGATGCCCACTGAAACGCAAGCTGCAACCGTGATGCAAGACCAGGCCGCCGCCATACAGGGCGCGGCCCGCCAAGACCAGGCCGCCGCCATACAGGGCGCGGCCCGCCAAGACCAGGCCGCCGCCATACAGGGCGCGGCCCGCCAAGACCAGGCCGCCGCCATACAGGGCGCGGCCCGCCAAGAAAAGACTACCTCATCATTTACCCCGGCCTGTAAGGCCAGAGCAGACACCGCTCCCCGGCCCACAGAGGTCCCTGATAGGCAGCCCACGGTGGGTGAAGACCCTGCATATTGGCAGATGAGGGCTGACATGGAGGCCAAATTTCCACAATGGTTGGTGAGCCAGTACATACCCCCTCCGCATACCCCAAAGAGTCTCCTGCTAACTCCTGCAGCAGCTACACCAAAGAGTCCCCCACCTGGGCCGGCTGAAGAGCATCCATCCCCAGCACTGCCACAGCCGGAGTGCCAAGAAGAACTAAGGGGGAGAGGAGGCCCGGAAGCAGAAGGGTTGACTCCGACTCCAGTGCCACCCGCAGCAGATGTGTACTCAGAGCCGGAAATGCTGCCATACTCCCGCTGGGATGAGGAAGACCTGACACCGTCTGTTGACGAAGATCAGCCCCAAGACCTCACCTAGGAGTTTGTGAGCTGCCCTCTACAGAACTCAGCCCGCAAGACACGGCGCCACAGAACACAGTGTGCTCCAGCCCCACAGTCTCCAGAGCAGAAGGAAGTCACCGCCAGAGACCTACAGGAGAAAAGGTGCCTAAGAAGGTCCAAAGCCCAGGCTAGAGGACCCCTTTACAGAGGGATAGTAGAGGACTTCAACCTGAAAAGCGGATACGGCTTCATTGTCGTGAAAGGAATAAAAGAGGGCATATTCGTAAATCGGAGAGATGTTCAAGCCCACCTGCCCAGAGGACATTCAGGCAGAAATTTGAAAATTGGGGACTTAGTACAGTTCACCTTACATCAAGGAGAAAGGGGCTACTATGCCTTAGACGTAGCACCATGTCCCAGACAAGAAAGACAAGAAAGACAAGAAAGACAAGAAAGACAAGAAAGACAAGAAAGACAAGAAAGACAAGAAAGACAAGACAGAGATAAAGAAACAGATACAGAAAAGGAATCAGATGCAGACCAAGAAAGGAAAGACACAGAACCTATAGATGAGGCAACCACAGATGAAGACAGAGACAAAGAGCAGGAAAGTCACAGGTGCCAGTGCCCTACATGCCCACGCCCTAGTGAAAAAGAGGAGTAAAGCAAAGGAAAGTAAGAAGTTACTGTTTTGACCAGTTTTGACAAGTTTTGTTTGCAACGTTCACGTTTAAGCATGCGCCCACAAAAACTATTGTGAGAAATAAACTTTAAGGCTATGAACTTGCTATAGCCACAAACTCTCGCAGTGTAAATAGTTACACCAGTGGCACTACCACCAGGGCCAGCCTGTTTAGGGGCTTGGCTCGTCTGCAACCAGGGGGGCCCGTCCGTAGAAAAGGGCCTTGGCTCACCTGCGACCAGAGAGCACGCCTGTTTATGGGGCCTTGGCTCACCACCACAAAGAGGGTACCTGGTCAGCACCAACTGTGGAGGCCGCCTCTGCATCCTGCCAGAAGAGGCTGACGGCGCGGATCCACCAGGCCAGGTATACCCTGAAACCACCAGCCCATGTAAGCCGCCTCTACATCCTGCCAGAAGTGGCTGAAGTCGCGGCCAACGGGAGAGGAAGATTGGAGGAAAGGTCTGGGGAAACGGATGGCCCAGACCTGGTTACCAACAGGACCGGTGACCTGCCTCCTGAGAGGGTTTTGGGTGGGTTAACGGACTTGTGGGTGGAGGGTGGTGATGTCTGATACCTGGTGGTTTTAAAAATGTTTTACATGTTTTAATGTTTTATGCATTTTAAAATGTTGTCTTGCAGCCCGAGGACGTGCTGGTGATAACTAAGGGGGAATGTGGCGCCCCTGACCTGGTCAGGCACCACTGAGTACTGCACCCATGCTGGGGACAGTACAATACAGGTAATCCAGAAGGCTGACTGGGGTGTGGAACACAGGCGCATAGTGACCAGGTCTCACACATGTACCCATGAGAGGACCCCTGGGGATCCCAGGAGGGGGCAAGCCTTCACCTTCACTGGAATAGTGGAGGGGGTAGAGCCTCCATCTCCTCTCAAGGGGTGTGGTGGAGAGTCTGGTTGCTAGGTGGCGTAGGCAAGAACAGGAGAGGAGGAGCAGTGAGTCGGTTAGAGCAGAACTCCATAGGGCTCAGTGAGGAGCAGACCTGTGGGGCTGTTGCTGTCTAACAGCGCCCGCGCAGTGGCTACAGACGGGGGAGAACGGTCAACTAGGAGTGCTGCCTGAAAGCCAGCTTCAGCTAGAGAGTGCACGGAGTGGGAAGTAAGGAGACTGCTAGAGAGCACCAGGCCCAACCGGGCGGCAGATCCCGAAGCGAGGATAGATTCACCTTTCCCTGCTAAACCTGCCGGTGTGGGGCTCCTAAAGCCCACACCACAACACTACAAAAGCCGCAGCCACGTAACCACAAGTTTGGGCCCATAGGTCATAGGAGGCAAGAGGCTGGAGTGGCCTGGTCCGGGGAACAAGCACACGGCAAACAACAAGGGGAGAGAGGCTGCAGCATCTTCCCTGGGTGACCCCCATAGGGACTCAAAGTCGGGGTCACCCCAAACCACCAAGGGCTAAGGAAGGCGAGTCGGTAGTCACCCTCATAAAGTCAGCCTGAAGGATACCTGGTTCCCATCTGGTTCATCCCAGCTACGCCCGGGTTACTCACCCTGCCATCTAATGTGAGTAAAAACCCTGAAAGACATCCTGCCTGTGTGGTCATTCTGCGACTTGTGGTACTACAAACCTACACAGGGCCCTGGGGCTTGCCTCACTCTCAGGAGGCTACTACATCCGACTGCACACACCATCAGCCCCAGGCGACCCTCAACCTGCAGTGGCGGTCCCTACTGGCCGCAATACTGAGAGTGGCGTCACGATCAAAAACAGAAGATTTCCTACCAGTGACGGAGATCCAGCAACGTGGAGTCCCTGAAGGTAACGCACATGCACCGATACAGCACCTGCGGGGCTTCACACCATCAGTCTCCTCTGTGCAGATATAATTCTTCTCTGCGCAGCAACAATGCTTGAGTGAGAAGAGACGAGGTCTGCGAAAGTTGGGATTCCTGTGGAGGGAATGGTAAAGGTTTTAAATTATAATTTTTGTTTCTGCTTAGTGTTAAGAGACATACGAGATTCATGTTAAACACTTACGGCTTTCCTCCTCGTCGGACACAGAGGGACTGATG